>NC_086327.1:35766755-36067380 GCF_036172605.1 Pelobates fuscus
AGATATGCCCCTAATTTTGTCACCAAGCAATTGCCAGCTATGTGAGGAATACCGCGATTGTGATGCTTGCACCAAGGTTTATATTATTTAAATGGTCTATGGCTGGGGGAGATTTACTCCTGGGATGACATATTTATATAATTTATCGGTTTGTCTTTAGGATTCATTCTGTGAATGGCAGGTGCACAGCAGTAAAAAGGGAGACTCTTTATGCAGTCGCAGAGGGAGAGTAAGCAGCGCTATCCGAAATCCTGAGGGATGTCCTCGGGCTTGCAACCAGTGAGTGGACTCCTAATTTTTAATTTCTTCTATTGCCAGAATGTCATTATCAGAGAGAATTATGTTCTTCATTTCTGTGCTACACACACAGCAGTAGTTGTGTAAAGTATACTGTAAAGTAAGACATTGTGTAATGTTTTTATATCGATCACTTGTTACAACTGTCCTTTATCTAATGTTTTTCAGGCGACGTACTTGTTCTGAGTGCCTGTCTAACTCCAGTCATTGTGCTTGGTGTCAGTCCACTGGAAGCTGCTTCTATTTTGCAGCCTACCTGGCAAAGTATCCTTATGGTGACTGTCGTGACTGGTACGATAGGTGAGTTAAGTAATGATGCGATTAGCACTCGGATATTTCTTGAGATAGTAAACCGGTGTAAAATCTGTTAGTAACACTATGTATAATCTCATTAATTTACAGGGACTACTAAATACCATAATCACTTCATCTTAATTAAAGGAGCACAATAGTCAAAATATAAATAGCAAGAAAGACTTGTCCCCTAGCCTTCTTTTTTGCTTTTAAATTAGTTTTTACCATTTAAAAATAAATTAATTAGAGTCCTTTTTATCATATAAACTTACCTCTGTTCCAGCGCCGAGATCCTCGGCAGGCCACGCCCCCTTTTTCGTCAAAATTACAAAGTAACAGGGCTCAATCAGACACTTCTCTTGGAGAAGCGTCATAGCTATCTATCTATCTATCTCTACCTATATATATCTATCTATATATCTATTTCTATCTATAGCTATCTATTTTTATCTCTATCTGTCTCTCTATCTATAGTTATCTCTATCTCTATGTGTTTATTCCTATCTGTATCTGCCGATTTATCTCTATTTATCCATGTATCTATTTTTCTCTCTTTACACATTCACTGTCTCACACTCTTACACTCACTGTCTTTTTCACTCACTCACTCTCACTCACTTATTTTTAAAATAAGTTTATTTACTGTGTGAAGTCAGTAGATCTCTGGATCCTGCTGTTGTGTTTCCTGCCTTCTGCCTGTCAGCCCGAGCCGACGCTGTGTGTGCAGGAGATCTTATCTCTCACATTGTTGGCTTTGGGTGCTGACAGCCTCCGGGGTTAATACAGGACACTGCAGCCGCGTTCACAGTGCCTGCTGTGTCCTCATAGCACGTGTGATGTCTTCAGCTAAACGTGCGCGTCAGGCAGGACTTAACTAGGAAGTCCCTCTGGTGACCGTCTGAGTAACTGCGACTGGAGGTGTTCCTAGGTTCTAAGGTAAACACTGTATTTTGCCTGTGTGTCCCCAGTGCTTCACTATAAGAGTTGTTGGATCAGTGGATCAAAGCGTAGATGCTCTATGAGGAGCACCTGATTGGACAAAACGTCATTAAGATTGATGACTTTACAAATGGTTAGTGGTCTTTTAATACAGGCAGGTTCAATAATTCATTGTCATCATCATTATGTATTTTAAGGTACGTGTTGTAATGCTGGTGACAGACTGTCCTCTGTTATTCAAGTAGTAAATCTCACAAGACCCTTTCTTTTCACCCATCAGCGTACACTCAGTTCCACAGTGCATGGATTGTTCCCGGTTCAACACTTGTCGTGAGTGTTTGCAAAACTTTGAATGTGGCTGGTGCGGCAACACAGATAATCCCACGCTGGGCAGGTAAGTGGAATAAATACCCCTATATGCATAATAGCAGAGCAGACATCAGGGGAGGTATGGCTGCTAGTGAAAACCTCGGTCAGAAACCTGATGTGTATTTGTGCATATTTAAATCCAATACAGAGATTAAAACAAAACTGTAACATTATTCATGAAAACAAAAATAACTTATAAAGTAGAATAGTGGCATAAATTGCATGTTTTGTGAGAAGACTCACAGGGTTATTCACTAAAGGGAGAATTCAAAGTGAATTTCAAATTTAAGTTCAAAATAGCCGAACTGGAAAAATTATCAGCTGTGGCTTCATTACTACGTTCAACTACTTTGTCCTTAGAATTGAAATTCTCTTTGAATTCTCACTTTAGTAAATAACCCTGACTGTGTGATCTTTTTTCTCTTGCCTATAGATGCTTTTCAGGTGATTACTCTGGCTTACGTGAATATTCTGAATGCTCCGTGGCACTGTCTTTTGCCGGATTTGCATCATCCACAGAACCAGCACAGTGGTCCTACGCTTCGTGCCCAGATGTTGATGAGTGTAGGTTGGAGATGGCCACTTGCCACCAGCATGCCACCTGCAAGAACACACCCGACTCCTATGAGTGTCACTGTGATCGTGGATACATGGGAGATGGAGTGGCACACTGCAACCAAACGTGAGCACAAGCAATGGGTGTTTTGAGAGAGAGAGAAGCTGAGTGGCACACCTTTGGTGGGAGCAGCGTTTTGACACTCACCAGAGTGTAAATCCAAATGGTGAAGAATTACAATACCATTAGATTAGGATACTGGAACATTCTCATTTCTCTATTGCTTTCTTCTCTACTGCTTTACACATTTCCAATTCCCCTCTCTGTCTTCTAATATTAGTCTATTTGACTAGTAAATTAGTGTCTATTCAAAGCACAGTAGTATACACAGTCTTCAAAAACAGAATAACACTGAATTGTAACATAGGTAGGCAATTAAGAAGCTCCCAACAAAACCAGATTGGTGAACAATCCAGAAATGGAATTCCCTGCCCGTTAGGAGACGTAGTGCCATGCTGGCTCTGACTGATGATGTAACCGTTTTTACCCAAGGTGTTACAATGAATGCTCTCATGGAACGTGCAGCGGACCCCCATCCTTTTCCTGTCTGTGTGACCTCGGTTGGACTTCTGACAGTACATCTGTGAATGAGAGTGGTGTGGAGTGCAGTGTGGACTGTGGGTGTCACTTCCACAGCACATGTACACATGGCCCTGGAATCTGTGACGCATGCCAGGGTAATTGGTCCTGCTTACAAAATTGGGAGGGGGGTTGCAGCTGTAAAAATATTGAATAGACAGAAGTGATGTAAATCTTCTCCTTTTTTTCCCCCCTTAGACTGGACCGAAGGTGCACATTGCCAAGAATGTCAACCTGGGAGTTTTGGTATAGCCACTCAGAAGCCTGGATGTCAGGAGTGTGCGTGCAACAAACATGGGAAGCCAGAGCTGGGATATTGTGATCGAAATACAGGAGTGTGCTTCTGCACAGACAATACACAGGGGGAGCACTGTGAGAAGTGTGCGCCTGGTTACTATGGAGACCCCAGGTACAGTGCTTTAAACTCTGATGTTCAGTCTGCAAACAACTCAGAGCAACTTTTTGGAAGACTGAGTTGTAAAACTGACGGTCTATGTCTAGTTATTGTAAGTGCTACAAAATGTTCTCTTCTGTCAAATGAAATTTCTAGAGGTAAAATGTGACCCCAATGTTTTTGGGAAAGAGCAAATAGAAAGGTCTAAGATTTTTAAAGAAGGCTATTCTTATAACATTTGATCTAAGCATGCAACATACTGCAGCCTAATTGGAAGGTATGCAATTGCCATTGCATTAAGGGTTGTTTTCCATTGGGTGTTTGTATAATTTTCTGTAGAACTTTTTCATGTGAGGTATTTTCAGTTTTATGCAGTACTCTGCGTAGCTGATCTGTGTGCGGTGCTATGTGTAGCTCATCTTTGTGCAGTTCACTGCATAGCTGATCTGTCAGCAGTGCTCTGCATAGCTGATCTATATGCGGTTTTGCATGTGGTGTTCTGCACAGATTTTCAGTGTATGCGCAACTGCTCTTCTATTTTGTGTGTGACGCTCTGCATACAACTGTTATGTTCTTGTATATTTAAGGTCACATTATGCAGATCTATAATTTTCCTTGTTTTAAATAGGAATGGGGGCACATGTTATTTAGAGTGCCATGGTCGACAGCTGATCTCCAATGTATCGTCCTCTGCCCTGGGCTCTCCTGGAGGCTCGTATTGTCTGTGGGTTCTGAGTATATCTCTCTATGCGGAGCCCTGTTATCCAGAAAACACTTGCCCAAGGCTTACTCTCAGTCTGCAGCCAGACTTTAGCATCCCATGCTCGGTAAGCACTGAGACCATGTTTTTGTTTTTTGTTTTTTTTACCTACTGTCCACAATTCTGTTTCCCTGGTTTGTCCCCTTTCTTTTTTTCCACCCTTGTGATACTTTCTCCTTTTGCTCCCACAGCACAGTTACGTCTATGTTTTTGATGGGATTCCTGCTTTTCTGGACACTGGAATTTTGCAGTCTGACCGCAGCTTGCTGGGGGCCTTCTGTGGTCGAGGGCGAGGGGTAGAGCCACTTACAGTGGAAGCAACTACAGGTGAATATTTGATTAAAATTGGGCATATATAATTTTAGGGATTATAATAAAACACACGTGGGATATGATACCATGTCCTTATATCTTCATACCAAGCTTGCAAAATAAATCTTTGTGTCTTACTATGTATTTAGTAAACTATACCAAAATAAGAAGTCAGGTAGAATGTTTCTGTTCTAAATGCTTACAAGTTAAGTCATTAAACAGTTAATTTACAAGGGAATAATACAATGAATGTCTGGGACAGTTCACCTATTCTTCCAACTCTGTTATTTTGGCCTAGTGTTTGCAATTCACTTGCAAATTCTCCTCTGTTCACAGTTTACTGAACAAAATAACCAACAAACCCTTGATGAAGGTCAGTTGTTGGAAAACATGCCTTCCCCCTTTTTTATGACCACGTTTCCACTTTTTCGTGAACTAACATTTTCCTCTCCCACTTTTTTCCTCCACGTCTTCATTTACCCTCACACCAGTATCTACCTCTTTTACACTACTGTGCTAGGCCTTATTACTGCCTAGCCAAAAGCCTGATAATCTTGATAAAAGTATGGGACTCCAGTAATACAGCACACTATGGCACGTTTCACTGGTTTATTGGAAACATTCGGTTTGTTAAAAAAGAAAGGGAGAGGGATAAACAACAACCACTTGGTTCTCTTCAAATTATGTTTGACAAAGCATGGTTATATGCTGCACTGCCACTTCATGAAGCTTATTTTGGGGAAGAAGTGTGGCCTTTATAAGAGTTCCCCTATATCCAGGATACTGATACCCACATTAATCTACTGCAGTAAAGTAGTTGTCATGCACCTGTAAATATATATGTTTCTATTCTAGGACTCCTAGTTGTTTATTATGAAACCAACACCACAGAACCCTCTGGATTTAATGCCACATACACTGTGCATCGGTGTGACCCATCTTGTGGACCCAGCCATGTGTGTATTGGACAGAGCTGTGTCTGCAGAAGCCCCTTGTCAGGACCACACTGCCAGCGTATTGCATGTCCCAGAAACTGCTCAGCTGGGGAAGGGAAAGGCGTCTGTAACCAGGTGAGAAATCTACTTTTACCTTTTTTAAAATGCTATCCTGCTCACATAACTGTGACAGCTACTCCAACACATTTTTAAAATGCTTCTACAGTTTCACCGGGATATTTAGCTCCAAACATTGATTTTGACAGAAAAGCTGCTTTATGTACTCACCCCTCTTCTTCCTCTGATGTCAGTAGGTCACTTATATAGCTTTCTCAGTAATATCTGGCTAATGGTAGGACTTTGGTTGGCATGGAAGGTTTTAGTCATATTGCCTTATCATAGAATTGATTAGAACCATGTACCATGTGGTATCGAATCAAAAATGATACCCTTCAGTAAGATTGTGAATAAGTAAATAACTCATTATATGCTATGCCACCCATAGAGTTTGCAAAGCATCATGGGATCTGTAGCTCCAGAACTATTGGCGGTGACCTATGCCCAACAAGCTGAAACGCTCCCAAATTCTAATTCCCTACCAATTCTATCTTAGACAGGTTTTTCTGAGTGTAGCTGAACATTGATTTTGTCTTTAGATAGCAGAGTTGTTAATATTTTAGGTATAAGTTATCACGCTGTTAATTATTTTGAAATCTATATTCATATGTAATAAAAATTTCTCTCCCTGTAGACACTTGGTTTGTGTTTTTGCGCATCTGGCTATGCAGGCGAGGACTGTTCTATACATCTGGATTCGGGGAAGATAGTATGGGAGAATCTAATGGATCCTCAACTAACTGCTGTGAGTTATCACTAGTTACTCAGGATCTGACATTTCTGGAGTCAACATTGATTTGCGGAGATATAAAATAAATTCTTGGCAGCGTAATAACTGTTAAGGTGACAGTATATATTCCTGATGTTCTATACAACTGACAAAACGTGACATTTTTCAATCATGTTATAGTGTGATAGCCTTTACTAGTATAATATTACTTCTTTTCTCCAGTTTGCTTATTCTCAATTCCTATTGATATTGAAAATGTAGTCATCTTTTTGCCCTTGCCAACACCATTCAGAAAATATAGAAAATGTTCTCCATACTTACCGTAATTTTCTTTTCCTGGCTATAATTCATGGCAGCATCACTAATGGGTTAGAAAATAATACACAAATGTTCTCCTTTTCAATTGACCCTCTACTTACAGGACACAGCTAGTCGTTTTTTGCACAGACTCGGCCACACTATGGTGGAGGGTCCTGACAACACTCTCTGGATGTTTGGTGGCCTGTCACTCAGAGATGGGATCTTGGGCAGCGTATATAGGTGAGTGGTGTTCAGATCTGACTGCTCTCTTTCTTCAATTATAGGTATATATACATAGTTCTACTGACTGTGTTAAATTATATTCTAGTTTAAATTGTCTTCCATTTTTGCACTGATTCCATTCCTTTCTAATATTTGTATTACCTCTTCCATTAGATATTCTATATCGGAGCGGAGGTGGACGCAGATGTTGGCTGGTACAGAAGGGGGAGGACCAGGACCAAGTTCACGCTATTTCCATGCAGCAGCGTACAATGCCATGCGTAATGCCATGTATGTACTGGGGGGTCTTACGAGCAATGGCGCATCAAGTGACTTTTGGATTTTAAACCTTACTACTCTACAGTGGAGGCAAGAGCCTGTGAGTATGCAGTTCTTGGTGTCCCTCTCTTCCCCATTATCCTGTGTATAAGTAAATTTACATCCATGACGCGTAAGAAATGCCATTCTATTTAGAAACATAGAATGTGACGGCAGATGAGAACCATTTGTCCCATCTAGTCTACCCAATTTTCTAAATACTTTCATTAGTCCCTAGCCTTATCTTATAGTTAGGATAGTCTTATGCCTGCTTAAACTCCTTTACTGTGTTAACCTCTACCACTTCAGCTGGAAGGCTGCATCCACTACCCTCTCAGTAAAGTAATACTTCCTGATATTATTTTTAAACCTTTGCTCCTCTAATTTAAGACTATGTCCTCTTGTTGTGATAGTTTTTCTTCTTTAAACATTTAGTTTCCTCTTTTGCTGTGTTGATTCCCTTTATGTATTTAAATGTTTCTCTCATATTCCTCCTGTCTTGTCTTTCCTCCAAGCTATACATGTTAAGATCCTTTAACCTTTCATTGTAAGTTTTATCCTGTAATCAATAAACCTGTTTAGTAGCCCTTCTCTGAACTTTCTCCAAAGTATCAATATCCTTCTGAAGATACTGTCTCAAGTACTGCGTACAATACTCCAAGTGAGGTCTCACTGGTGTTCTGTACAATGGCAGGAGGAGCACTTCTCTCTTTCTACTGCTAATTCCCCTTCCTATGCAACAACGCATTCTGCTAGCATTTCCTGCTGCTCTATTACATTGTCTGCCTACCTTCTTAATCATCTGAAATAAATATCCCTTCCTCAGATGTTGAGGTTAGGACTGTATCAAATATTCTATACTCTGCCCTATGTTTTAGGAAATCAGAATTGTTGGATTACAGCTAATTTGTCTCTTGCTTACATGTGTATCAGATGTGTGTCTTGTGCACAAGAGAGACAATAAAATATTACTAAGAATACTGGGTGTGATATTTGCAATTTTGAGTCTTTTGCTGTGATCTCTCAACATTAAAAGCAAGAAGCATCAGTACCCGTAGAAGATTATCACAAGGATAAATAATAAGTTTTTCAGAGAAATAGTGAAGTATGACATTAAGTATGTCAACATGAACAGGGTACAATGTATTGGTATACTCAGCAACAGCATATTGTCTGGTTGAATCAAAAAGAATCCCTTACTGTAAACCGTCAAAACTGACACATCAATGTCTGCAAGTCAGTGATATGTGAATAGTGCTCCTTCCTATGTATCTTAATTCTCAAACCAAAAAGACTTGTCTTGTAACCCCACTAGACTCCCCTTGTTCCATCTGTTGCTGGTCACACGCTCACTCCTCGACATGGATCATCATTACTTCTTATTGGGGGCTATTCTCCGGAGAATGGTTTTAATAACCGTGTCTTGGAATACAACATTGAGCTAGAGACCTGGAAGGTTGGGCACCAGACAGGCACTCCACCCACTGGTAAGGATATGTTTTTGTACAAGTATTAATCCCAAGGACACTGTAGGATGTTTTCTTAAAATGTGCACCTATGACTAAACTCATGTTGTTTGCAGAACAAATCTTTTTTCACACCCACCACCTTCACAAAGCCACCTCTCTCATTGATGGTGTAATCATGGCTCAACATTAATATCCTGACCACTAGCCCGCCTATAAAGTTGCTATTATTATTTTTTTTATTACGTTGTGAATGTAGCATGGCTTGTCAGTGTATTTATTAATGGCAGGGCTCAAAATTTCCCTCTCAACGAGCCATTGGTAAGTAAAACTTCAGCCCTGGTGAAACCCTCTAGGCAGTGGAGGTGCAGTTACAGTGGCGAGTAACTAATAGGCATCACTAGTAGTAGGAATATTTCCTGCATACTGATTGGTAAGCTGGAAACTGATGTAATAGCACAGTGGTTCCCAAACTTTTTAGGTTCAAGGCGCCCTTAATATTTTTATATTTTTCAAAGGCGCACCAAGTCAAAAATATTTTTAGGTTGTATATATGTACAGTGCAGCGGCACATGCTGGGCCCATGTTCGGCAGACATGCTTGCCGTTCAAGCGCAGATTCATAACCTTATCTTGGGTGTGTTTAAGGGCAATTGTGTGTATGGTGGGGGGGATAATTGTGTGTATGGGGAGGGGTAATAAAAATAATACTTTTTCATATCTACTTTCCCTGCTTACCTTTGCCTGGGAGGGGGGGGCATTCCATGCAATCCCTGGTGGTCTGGTGGAGAAGCCCTGGTGGTCCCAGTTGTGAGAGTGAACTCTAGTAGCTTCAGGAGCTTCTAGAGTTCACTCTCGCGAGATTCGGAGCGTTGCCGTGGTAATCTCTGATCTCCTCTCCGGTTCTGCAGAGACAGCAGGGGAGGGGGAGGCACAGTTCCCAATGCTATGATCATAGCACCGGGAAAATATCTTGCGGTTCCCCTGTGTGCCCATCTCATAGTTTTGGAAACGCTGGGATAACAGATTGACATTAAATCAAGTGTAGAAAAAGTATTTTCATAATTTAATGCACAATTTTTCAATTCCTATTTCTCAAATGTGTAATGTATGCTTAAAGAGACACTATAGTCACCAGAACAACTAAAGCTTATTATATTTGTTCTGGTGAGTATATCATTCCCTTCAAGCTTTTTGCTGTAAACACAGTTTTTTTTCTGAGAATACACAGTGTTTACAGCCTTGTGATAACTACACTGGCCACTCCTCAGATGGCTGCTAGAGGTGCTTTCTGGGGAGTGCTGTACAGTGAGCAGCACTGCCAATCAGTGTATCCGCCCTCTGCATGCAGACATTGAACTTTCCTCATTGAGATCCATTGATTCAGTTCATCTCTATGAGGAGATGCTGATTGACCAGGGCTGTGTTTGACTTGTGCTGGCTCTGCCTCTGATCTGCCTCCTTGACAGTCTCAGCCAGTCCTATGGGGAAGCATTGTGATTGGCTCAGACCTTCACTTCTGATGATGTCACGAGACAGTGGGCAGGTCAGAGGCAGACTTGAATACAAGTAAGATTTTACTATATTTAGTGAGGCAAGAGAGGGGGGGCTTGATGGTGGTTTTAACACTACAGGGTCAGGAATTCATGTGTTCCTTTAATTGTAACTCTGAGTGCTCCTTTAACAATTCCCTTTTGTCTTAGGTTTGTATGGGCATTCTACTGTGTACCACGAGGCCACGGATGCCTTCTATGTATTTGGGGGACAACGTTTTCATGTAGAAGCTGTGACACCTTCTCCTGAACTATACAGCTTGTACTATCCAAACTTGACCTGGAGCCTGCTTGCACCTTCTCAAGGGAGAAAGGTAAGTGTTTTTTGTTTCCTCTTTTTTTTTTTTCCTAGCATGTCTTGATCACAAAAAAATAAGTGATTGTATACTTTTCAATCCTCAGTATTAACAGGCATTTTGACGATTATATGCTCAAACAACTGTTTTGTTTTTTTAATCATCCTTCTCTTTAGAAACTCACTTCAGTAGCACACATTTGATAAATGCTTGCTTGCGATGATGCATATGTCTTCTTATATGCTTTGGGGGGGGGGGGGGGGATCTCTAAACTGTTCTCTACAATTCTTTGTGGCAGGCCACAGTATCTTATCTTGGCACACAGCGAAAACTAAATTCTACTTATATGAGTGGGCAGATTTAGCTTTGCCTTTGTCCTCATTATTTACGAACATATGACTTCATCTATGTCACTGTTGATATTCCCTTAGCCTTTGTCCCACTTCTTCCATGTTGCTGCTGTGCTGAAAGACACCATGGTCGTGGTTGGAGGCCGGACAGAGCAGCTAGAATACAGCAACCAAGTACTCTTTTACCAGATCAACTGCAATTCTTGGATTCGACCCAATAGAACAGGTAAGCTTTTGAAGACCATTAGCAGTGTCTGTTATGTTAAAGGGGAACCGTTACTTTACAGACTCTTTAATATTATGTTTACTTATCCCTTCATTTAACAAATGTGTTTTTCTAAGATGTAGCACTCTTCATAGAGAGCATACAGAGAAGAGGAGAAATTAAACCAGATTTGACTTTCTCTTCATTTGCAATGTTTGTCCTGACTTTGCCTTTTCTGAACTGGGTTTTTATGTTATGTGATAAATCTTTAATAAAAGTTTAAATGAGAACAGCATGTCATAATAAAGGATTAACACGAGTTATAGCTGATGTTCCATGTTATATTCAATGGTATAAATTTCTGAGAAATGACAGTTCCCCTTTAACTCTTTGATGCAACTCCTGTGAAAGGGAAGGTATTTGCTTGGGTGTCTAGCCCTTTCTGACAGCTTGTTCTCTTCAGATACAGAGATGGGCATCCCGATGAATGAATCTGTCGGACATGCTGTTGCTGTAGTGGGAGGTCGCCTTTACATCTCAGGTGGATTTAACGGGGTTGCATTGGGACGCATGGTGACACTGTCCGTACCTTCTGACCCCTGTATGCTGTTCACCACCGCTTTAGCCTGCAACCAGAGTGCTGGCAGTTGTGCTTGGTGTCAGCATGGCTGCATATCTGCTGACACAGCTGAAAGGTAACATGATAGCAATTGTATTTGTGTACATAAATTATACTGTTTTTTTGTTGTTATTTTTTTCTTTAAACCATCTATATGCATCATTTTGTTTATAAACACAATACTTGGCCCCTAATGAAGGTAATTCCAAGTTTGCACTCTTGATTTTGAACTCTTGATTCCATTTTACCAGTTTAAACCAGGGACTCAGCTGACGCTCTTACCCAATCACTGCTTACAACCCCTGGCATGGTGTGTCCATATCGTCATATCACCATATCGTCATTGGAAGCTGAGCTGTAGGCTGCCAGATACATAGAATCTCTACTAAATAGTGAAATAAGTAATGACGCAGGACTCGGCGCCCACGTCTCCAGGCACTATAGCCACGTTGAAGTGGATATGGTGCCTACAGTGTTCCTTTAAAAGAAAATAGAGCATCACATGGAAGGAAAATAAAATGTTGTCACACATTTTAGGCAATTTTCCATTTTATCTCTTGGTATAATTTTCAAGTGATGCTAATAACATTATTTAATTACAACCTTATTTATTTAACTGTCTCTCTTGAACAACTTTTCTCTGCTGGCACTTGTCACATATCATTCACACTGCTGATGGTTTTTCTTTTAGACGCAGTTGCCCCATGGCTTTCACATCTTGCTTTCCATTACCTCGATCAGCTGATGATTGCAGGAGGCTGAAGACCTGCAGTGAGTGCTTAGCCCAACATCCACGCTCAATGAGTGCACAGCTCACAACGGTGAGTGCACAATGCTTATTGTTTTTAATTGTGCACTGTTCAATGATAGTATTTAGACAGTGTGTTGCATTATTAACATTGACAGAATATTGTGGATTGATAACACTGATGGGTTGTTGTGAATTGAGATGGGAACACTGATATTTGTCAGTGTTCCCTACGTACAGCTTCTTCCACGTAAATTGTTCATTGGCTACTGTGTATGTTGAGAGCTTTGACAAGTGGTGTAATGGCACCATTAATTGAATGTTGTGAACCTTGATGAAATTTTATAATTTGAGGACATTTTAGAGTAGTGTTTGTGTGTGCAAGCAATGCCAGAGTGCTGTGATTATGAGCCATATGCTTGTGAGAAGCCATAGGAAAAGATTCTAGTTAAACATTGGTATGGATCGCAAAAGGTTCTGGTGTGTGTTTGAGACAGCATTTTGTTTAAGGGACTGTTATGCAAAAAGTTTTTGTGAGCATGTTGTTTGCACTGTATAGGTTAGGAAAGCAGGTTAATTATGTTGTTTAGATAGAATAAGAGATCTTTAGCACAATTTATTTACCCATTTCAGGGGTTACCTCGTTGTAAATGGTGCACAAATTGCCCTGAAGGGGCCTGTATAGGCAGCGACGGGAGCTGCACGTCTGAAAATGACTGTCGTATTAACCAGCGTGAGATCTTCCTGGCCAGTAACTGCTCTGAGATTTCATGCGAGGCATCAGATTGTCACAAATGTACTGCTTCTGGAAAATGCATGTGGACACGTCAGTTCAAACGCACTGGTGAGTCCATTTCTTCTTAGTATATTCTTCACATTATCAGTAAACTATTAACTGTAACTGACTGTCTCTTCTGTGTTCCTCAAGGAGAGACACGTCGAATTCTCAGTGTGCTGCCTACCTATGACTGGACATGTTTCAGCCACTCTCTTCTCAATGTCTCTCCAATGCCTGTGGAATCATCCCCGCCAAATGCCTGTCCTATCCCATGTCACAACTACACTACATGTCATGATTGTCTAAGCTCTAAGGGAGCTGATGGAGGATGGCAGCAATGCGTGTGGAGTGTGGCACTTAAACAGGTAACCCTTAGATGCTGATATGTTACCAACGAAGCCTGCGTGTTTGTGTCATAGTCTAGAGCACCCTTAACAGGTGTTCCCAAGCAGGGCCAATAAGGTAGAGGGGAGGCATGTTGTAGACATGGGGTGGGTGTTCTCGAAAGCTATATTTTAATTCATATAGAAGATATGTAGTAGAATATAAAAGGCATATGTTGGCAAAGTAAGTAGGACTACAATTTTGATCTGTTGGTTGTCTCAATTGTGGTCAGCATACGTGCCTGTTATTTCTAATGTATTTTACTTTAAAACAAAAAAAATAGGAAATGTCAAGCATTAAAGTTAGAAACTAGTATAAGACAACAAGACTTTGTTTAAAGATAGGGAATTGTTTATCTTGTACCACGTTTATTTTGTTTTTATTTTTTAAAGGAGTACAAAACAAGAGACCAATTTAAGAAAACAAATACAGCTATAAAAGCTATACAGCTATAAAACAACACAAAATAAATTTAACAAAATAACACATGCTCTCTCTCACGCATCATTCTCAAAATAGACATAAGAGACAGAAAATATGGCTTTCATGCAATTCGCGTCCAAAGCATCCTGGTGTGTGGGGGGGGGGGGGGGGGGGGAGGTGTTGAAAAGAACTATGTGAAGAAAAAATAGGATTTAACTCTTTCAAGAGTGGAGGTGTGGGGGACGTTATAAGTTAGAGACAGGGCACACTATAGCGTTGGGAATACAAGTTTGTATTCCTAACGCAATAGCGTTTCTATTTGCATATCTGGATACTTTTAATTAGCAGATAGTGTTCGGAGTCTGCAATCCACAAACTCAGTATGGCAGTGGCCAAGAGGGCAGTTGTCCACTTGCCATTCCTCCCATCTATATGTGACTCTTGCTTCAATATGTTCATGCTATATATAAATTCTAATAATCATAATTGCTTGTTCTTTATCTGTGTACTTGTAGTGCATGAGCCCTACATTCCTGCCCATGCGCTGTGCTGCTGGAGCATGTGGTAGAGTCCTGAGTGGTACAGAAGGCTGCTCCCCATCATGTTCACTTCACACTCACTGTGCCGCTTGTATCCAGCATCCTCGCTGTGGTTGGTGTGCCCGCAGAGAAGGCAATGGTGAAGGGGTGTGCTTGGAAGGAGGACTTAGCGGACCTGCTCAAGGTAAGCATTATTCATCTTTCTGTGAAATGGTCTGTGCATTCTTTCACATAATTGTGTCTATATGATCTAAAGACCCTGTGACCGAATGTAACTGTCATTGAATAAATAGGACATTACATTCCAATTTCAATTCTAGATTATTCTGACAGAATTATACCCACCTGTCCTCAAAAAGGTTAAAGTAGATCTCTTATCTTTTTCTTTATAAAGTGATATTGACAGCTACAGTTTTAAAGCAGAGATTTTAAAATCGTTCTCCCCCCAAATGATGTTGACCTATAACTTCCAGAATTCTTTTAATGCAGTAGATGTCCATAGAATAATGGGAGCTGTAGTTCAGCAAATCTGGTGGGCCAGAGTTTAGGCTGTCTGGTTTAAAGGATTAGGATTGTCACTTCTGACACTCTCAACTACTACGCAGTACAAGTCCCAAAATACTCCACAAGTTGAAAAATTACAAAAAGAAAAGTCCTGCGCTCACTCCCATCACTCCTGGGCGGCAGCAACGACTACAGTACACATCAGCTAATACATATCGTAAAAACCAAAGAAAAAAGTTACCTGCGCTCTCTCCTTAATCCCTATGTATATTTAAACAAATGGAGGTCATTTAGTTACTCCAATGGCCACTGGAGGGAATGCCCGCCTGCCAACGTCAAGGCAGACTCCCCTAGACGAGTCCTACTCTGACCCTTTACCGTTTGCTGTCCTTGCTTCTGGCAAAAATATCTCTAATGAGACAGAAAGGGGTATTTTTTATATACACCCCTATATACTTGTTAACCCTTAATAGGCATAGGGATTAAGGAGAGAGCGCAGGTAACTTTTTTTTCTTTGGTTTTTACCATACGTATTAGCTGATGTGTACTGTAGTCGTTGCTGCCGCCCAGGAGTGATGGGAGTGAGCGCAGGATTTTTCTTTTTGTATTTGTATTCACTTTTTGTATCACACGGCTAGGTTACAATGCTGCCGCCCATCCCATGTGTTCCCTATTAAGGGTTAACAAGTATATAGGGGTGTATATACAAATTACCCCTTTCTGTCTCATTAGAGATATTTTTGCCAGAAGCTCAAGGAAGCATGTTAAAGGGTCAGAGTAGGACCCGCTTTGGGGGGTCTGCCTTGACGTTGACAGGCGGGCATTCCCTCCAGTGGCCATTGGAGTAACTAAATTACCTCCATTTGTTTAAATATACATAGCGATTAAGGAGAGAGCACAGGTAACTTTTTTCTAAGTTGAAATATTAGATGTAATAAGGAGGCAGTCTAACAGTTAACTAAATTAATGGAAACTGTGTAAGTGATACAATATACTGGCAGAAGTCTGCTAAGTATATATACATTTATATTAATGGCATAGCGATATCAAACTGCTCTGGGACATGGGCTGCATACGCTCTCTCAAGACAGGTCGCATAGCACCAGAATTGAATAAATACCTTGCAGGATTTCATCCACTCGCATTGTTTATAGATGCATATGCACCAAACACTGTGGAGCAGCAGAAATGTTCAAGTAGCAATAATAATCTAATAATTGCTAGCATTCCAACCGTAGCACCGTTAGATACATGAGCTACATTTTCCAACCAGAGGTTTTTCCAGCATTATCTTATTATCTTTGACCAAACAACATGAGTTAGCTGAGTAAGCTCATCCGATTCATATCCAAAATGAGGTTGGCAAAAAAAATCCACAACATTTCACTGATGCTATCCACTGTGCTTCCTATGTGTGTATGAAGTCAGCACAGAGTGTGTTCAAATTAATATGGTTCCTCTTTCTAGTCTTTCTGAGGTACGTTTTCTTTTGGGAGTCATGTATTTGCATTGATTGGTATTCAGCCAGCTTCCTAAAACAAAATCTAGTTGAAGTATAAAATTATGCATCATATAATAATCCCTATGTATATTTAGACAATTGGAGGTCATTTAGTTACTCCAATGGCCATTGGAGGGAATGCCCGCCTGCCAACGTCAAGGCAGATCCCCCTAAGCGGGGCCTACACTGACCCTTCACCTTGCTTCCTTGAGCTTCTGGCAAAGATATCTACACTGAGACAGAGAGGGGTATTTTTATATACACCTCTATATACTTATTAACCCTTAATAGGGAACACATGGGATGGGCGGCAGCATTGTAACCTAGCTGTGTGATACAAAAAGTGAATACAAATACAAAAAGATAAGTCCTGCGCTCACTCCCATCACTCCTGGGCGGCAGCATTCCCTAAATACATTGTATATTCTGTTTTTTAAGAAAAAAATGTTTAGCATTTTGTACATGTTTATTTCAGAGGACAGTAATGCTTAAACATGAGCCTATATAAATAAGTATATTGAGAATTGTTTAAACATATATATAATTTGTGAACTGTGCATATTTTGAAATGTATTACTCCAGAATCTGAAAATAGATAATATACATTTGTATTCATGTTTATGGCAATGCTTTTGTATAAGTTGGATAGGATTTCTTACATAAAAAAAATATCATCTGTAAGAGCTTTAAACACGATACATTTCAAAAATGTATTAGAGTTAGTGAGGTCTTTAAATTTAAGTACTGTAATAAGAGTAAAGATGTGTCCACTTCCATTGACACGTATTATGTTTACTGGTTATAGCTGTGTTGCGGGAGCAATGCAGCTCCCCAGAGTCTCACTGGGCCTTCATGTCCTGTCCTCCGGAGAATGAGTGTCTGAACAACCACCATGACTGTAACGAGACCCAGAACTGCAGTGACCTGCCCCTCGGATTCCAGTGCACATGCAAAAATGGATACATTCTACACAAGTAAGCGGTGTGATCGATGTAATAGGTTTGTGCTGTCCTTTGCTCGTGTTTGATTTATTCTAGAATTCCCATTTTTACATCCATTGTGTGGAATATGTGGTGTCTCCTTGTGTGGCCTTCCCCTTTTTTTTCTCACTACGCTCTCTCTTCCATTGCAGCCTGACCGGCATGTGCCATCCAGTGTGTGAGCATGGCTGTGTAAACGGAACCTGTGTGGAACCCAATCACTGCCACTGTGATTTTGGCTACGTTGGTGAAAACTGCTCAGTGTCCTGTCGGTGCAATAAGCACAGCAACTGCGCTGGACTTGGGTCTGAGGACAAGTGCCTGGAGTGTCATAACAACACCATGGTGAGAATAGTAAAAATAAGGTCTTCCAGAGACTGCATTATATGTAGAAGGAGTAAAGAGAACATAGAAGATGATTTGGTGAGAGTGAGATACTTGGAACTGTGTGGCGTGGATTATTCCACGAGGTATGGATTATTACCTAGATATTGTGTGTCACACAATAACTTAAATGGCAACTGTCACTTCTCTTGAAATTATACTGATACCGGAGAAACTGACGGAAGCCAAGCACAGAGAGATGGACACAGGTTTCTTCAGGAAGGAAGAGATTCTTTATTGGATCACCGATCGGGACTCAGAGGGACTAGCGTCACCAAAATACAGCAAGTTCTGAGCCCCGGACAATAGTGCAGGCTCCTTATATAGGCACATAACTCCTCCCATATTAAGCTCCACCCGCACATTCTCTTGACCAATCAATACAATATAAGAATTAACTTCCTGCTTGACCGCATGGCCTGTCCAGCACAATGGAGGAGGGGAATACTACATCCTGTATTCTTGCACATGCTCCGTACACTACTGATCGTATCTTGCCTCGTGCAACCAACTGATCGATACGTCAGCATATGCACGTACACATGCCACGTGGTAATCTCGGCCTACTAAATTTATTTTTACCGAGATTCCACCACATTCCCCCCTTTGATGCCTCTTGATATTTTACAATTACTTGAGGCATCACATAACCTTAGTTTTGCTTACACCGCAAGTTACCTTGAACCAGACCAGACTGATCTTATGATGTGAATCTTCAACATTCATCTTCCTGCATTGGTTCTCCCTGATCTAGAGCCCTATACTTATATATCGCCATTATCTGTGCAGCAGCCTTCCTCTCTGCTATATTTGCTATCAGGCTTTGCACAGACCTAACTACTAAGGGTATAAGACACGGTAGGAGTAGACACAACAGGAAAATCAGTAGGACTCCACCTACCACTGCCTTAAGCCCTCCAAACCACTCATACCAGCTACCAAACCAACTACTTGGATTATACCCTTTCCATACCTGAGTAGGCACATGCGCTAGTTTAACCATATGGCTAGTAAGCTCAGCTATTGCTTGCCCTTCGTCATCTATTTGAAGACAGCAATTGCTTAGGTTAAACTTCCCACATACACCTCCCTCTACTGCCAAAAGGTAATCCAAGGCTAATCTATTCTGGTATACTGCTGTCCTCATCCTGGTATTATGTTTCACTAGGAGATTGAGCGCTTGGGATGTTTCATTAGTGATAATCTCAACCACCGCCTGTAATCTTATAATGCGGTTGAGCATATAAATAGGGGTTCTATAACCAAAGGTACCATCTTCTGCCCACGTGGCTGGCCCATAATAATCTATAATACGCTGGGGAGGCCATTCATTATCTTCCCAGGTGCCTATCTCTAGGGGTCCCCTTTTCTTCCTATGATTCACATCATACACTTTAACACCTAAAGTCTCACCTGTTTCAATAGGTAACAAGAAGAAGGATGGTTTGAGCATACCCAACACACATGCCCCTTCCCAGTCCTGTGGCAGCTCCGAATAGGCTTTCTTACCACAGATCCAGTACAAATTTGCTGGGGCTCTCCAGGTAGATGTGATAGATAGATCAAACCACACATCCTTTAAATTGGCGTATCTAGCAAACGGGTTAGATGGTTCTGAGACATTTGAAGCCGACCACCAAGTTGTATTTTTAGTATCATCATCATAAGCTTTTTTCCCTAGACAAGTTAATTCTCCTACAGAAGTATTATACATTATTCCTTTCCTTGCTATGCAAACATAACCTATGATGGAGGTCTTTAATCTCCACTCAGATTTACCTCTAACACTCAAATGATAATCGGCTTGTGTAGATATTAGTTGGTCAACTGCCTCAGAACCGGACATTACCTCCTTTGCTTCCCAAGGCCATTGGTCTCCCATGTTAGTACCTCCACACACATAGCAGTTGGTAACATTAAGACTACCGGCAATACTTTCAGCTAGGTCAATGAACAGGTTCTTAGCATTATGGGGGATCTTATTATCTATACTCATCTCTTCATAAAAGGAATGGTATACTTGATGAGTCTGGGAGGATACCGTATCAGTCTCTATCCCTATAAACAATAATGTCCCAGGATCTAAACCCGTCCCGTATATCTGAAACCCAAATAAATTTCCATATTTGTCTAAGAACTTGTCGGGGTTATTTATAAGTATATGGACTGGGTTGCATTCCATAGACTTACAATAAGGGCTAGTCGGCAACTTAGTCACTATCATGTCTTTATCTACTGTCTGTCCCCAAGTCGCCCACCCCACACAAGACCAATATGGGCAAAAGTTATAGTCTTTATTTGGGCATCTAGGACTCACATATTTATTTTTACTACTGGGACAAATATATTTATCGTTAGATCCATACGTCCTCTCCCATCTAAGATCCCCACATACATTCCACGGCTTTCTACCACTTGATATCGCCTTACATGCATCAAATAGCAGAACACCCGAAGAATATACGGATTCTAACACCGTCTTATTAATTAGGGTCCCCTGAGGATCTCCATTCCTGAGAGTCAACCAAATTGTACGAGGTTGATACTCTGGACTGAAGCACTTAGGTTCTCCTACTCCTAAATGGCACACACTATAGTCTATATTTAGGTATCTACATCTTGATACCTCTCCTTTACATTCGTATTGTGAATGCCAAATTAGGGTTTGGGAAATATGATTACCTGTTCTCGTAGTCTTAATGCATACCTCACAGCTAGGAGTGTCGGTACCTCTACCTTCCTGAATATAAAAACACACATAAATATACACAATCAAAAGCACATCTTTCGCCGTCATCCTCAGTCTTCGTCCGTGCGAAGGCGCCTCAGCTTCCAGGATGTGAGGGCTGCAGGGAATGGAGTTCTGCTCGTCTTCACAGGTGTCCCTTCGGGACTTTCCTGGCTTATACACTATGTGCTGGTAAGCGGACAGGCTTTATTATGGCCTTTTCACTCACACCTGTAACAATAAAATTTATAATCCACAATAATTCCTCGTTACTCCGACTGAGTAGTGCGTTTCAACCGGATCTTGCAGGGATTCTCTGGGTCTGCTGTAACTTGCCAAGAATCAACTGCTGCTGGTTTAACCCTGGAGTGATGTATCCACGGAGTCACTTCGGCCACTTTAATCGCTGTAGGGGTAGACAAAAGAACAACATAAGGACCTCTCCACTTGGGCCCTAACGGTACATTATTCCACTCTTTAATCCACACTTGATCTCCTGGATGATAACTATGAACAGGGGGATAAATATTCACAGGTAATCTATCTTGTACCCATTTCTGTACCTCCTCCATAGTCTTACCCAACTCTACAACCTGCTGCCGGGTAATTCCTTCTCCCAACTGACTCAAATCCCCCCTTAAGTTACCAAGTACGGGAGGTGGTCGCCCATACATAATTTCAAAAGGAGAGAGGCCCATCCTTCTGGTAGGGGTACTGCGGATTCGCAATAGAGCTATGGGTAAGAGAACGTTCCACTTAAGTTGGGTTTCCTGACACATTTTAGCCAACTGGTTCTTAATAGTTCTATTCATTCTCTCTACCTTACCAGAACTCTGGGGTCTATATGCGGTATGAAGCCTCCACTTTATACCAAGCATATGAGTCAGTTGTTGTAGGCACTGATGAACAAAAGCTGGACCATTGTCCGATCCTATAGAACAGGGTAGTCCATATCGGGGTATTATTTCTCGTAGCAGGAATCTCACAACTTCTCCTGCTTTCTCTGTACGAGTAGGACATGCTTCTACCCAGCCTGAATAGGTGCACACAATTACCAGCAGGTAACGATGTCCACCCGATTTAGGCATCACTGTAAAGTCTATTTGTAGATCGGACATGGGGAGTCCCCCCATAAACTGGACTCCTGGTGGCTTTACTGGTCCTTGTCTTGCATTATTTTTAGCACACGTTACACATCTACGTACAATGGCCTGAGTCAAGTTGGACAATCTTGGTATGTAGAAATGTTTCCTGAGAGATTCTTCTGTACTGTCTCTCCCAGAATGTGTCCCGTTATGATAGTTCTGGACAATTTCTACTGCTAGTGATGCTGGTATAACTATTCTTCCATCTTCTAGCTGATACCACTTGTTCTCCAAATACTTTCCCGGTTCAGTCTTTAACCACTCCTCTTCTTGAGTTGTATAAACTGGAGTCCATTGAGACAGTGGGGTTGGTATTAGAGCAGCTATATGCCCCACATACTCCTGTCTTCCTGATTCAGCAGCACGCTTAGCTGCACTATCTGCCATCCGATTTCCTTTGGTTACATCACCATCTCCTCTCAGATGCGCTCGACAATGTATAATACCGACTTCTTTCGGCTCCCACACTGCTTCCAATAGTTGTAGGATTTCAGCTGCGTACTTGATTTCTTTGCCTTCTGAATTCAGTAGTCCTCTTTCTTTATACAAAGCTCCGTGGGCATGAGTGGTTAAAAACGCATACTTAGAGTCCGTATAGATATTTACTCTTAAACCTTCAGCCAATTGTAACGCTCGTGTCAGTGCTATCAATTCTGCCTTTTGTGCTGATGTTCCTTTCGCCAGTGGCCGAGCTTCTATCACCTTGTCTATTGTTGTTACTGCATATCCTGCATAGCGGATCCCTTCTTTCACATAACTACTGCCGTCGGTGTAATATTGAACATCGGGGTTCTGGATGGGAAAATCACGAAGATCTGGTCTACTTGAGAATACTTCATCCATTACTTCCAAACAATCATGTTGACTTTCAGTAGGTTGCGGCAAAAGGGTAGCTGGATTTAAGGTGTTTACAGTCTCTAAATGCACTCTTGGGTTTTCACACAACATTGCTTGATACTTGGTCATACGGCTATTACTAAACCAATGATTTCCTTTGTAATCCAACAACGTCTGTACTGCATGTGGGACTCGTACATAAAGTTCTTGACCCAGAGTGAGTTTATCGGCTTCAGCTACTAGCAGGGCGGCTGCAGCTACGGCTCTTAGACAAGGTGGAAGTCCGCTGGCCACTGCATCCAGTTGCTTAGACATGTAGGCAACAGGTCTTTGCCATGATCCCAAGTACTGTGTCAATACTCCCACAGCCATTCTTCTTTGCTCATGTACGTACAGGTAGAATGGTCGTGTGTGATCAGGTAGACCTAATGCTGGGGCACTCATCAAAGCCTTCTTCACATCTTCAAATGCCGTTTGCTGTTCTTGAGTCCATAAGAAGGGGTCGTGCTCTGTACCTTTGATAGCTGCGTACAGAGGTTTTGCCAGTATCGCATAGCTGGGAATCCATATCCTACAGAAGCCTGCTGCCCCCAAGAATTCTCGCACTTGTCTTCTATTCTTGGGTATTGGTATTTGGCAGACAGCTTCTTTTCTCTCTGGCCCCATAATTCTTTGACCTTCAGAGATATGGAATCCCAGATACTTGACAGTTGACAAACACAACTGAGCCTTCTTTCTAGACACCTTGTATCCTGCCTTCCAGAGAATGTGTAGTAGATCGTGCGTTGCTTGCTGACATTTTTCTTTTGTAACTGCTGCTATCAACAAGTCATCTACATACTGTAACAATACACACTCTCCTGGGATAGACTCGAAATCCAGTAGATCTTGACTTAGAGCTGAACCAAATAGGGTAGGTGAATTTTTAAACCCTTGGGGGGCAGTCTTGTCCAAGTCATCTGGCGTTTTGAGCCCGTTACAGCGTTCTCCCATTGGAAAGCGAAAATACATTGACTTTCTGCGGCAATTCGGAGGCAAAAGAAGGCATCTTTGAGATCTAAGACTGTGAAGTAAGTAGCCCCGCCCGGAATTAAAGCAAGCAGGTTATATGGATTGGGTACGACTGGATGTATACTAACAACCGCATCATTGACTGCTCTTAAGTCCTGCACAGGTCGATACTCATCTGTACCGGGCTTTTGAACAGGCAGCAATGGGGTGTTCCAGGGGGAAGTACAGAATTTTAGGATACCATACCGTATGAACTTATCCAGATAAGATTGAATGTTCTTCTTAGCCTTCTGCGGGATGTGGTATTGTCGTAGGCTTACTGGATAAACCCCAAGTTTTAGTTCAATTTTTATAGGTGGAATATTGCGGGCCAGTCCTGGTGGGTTGTTCTCTGCCCAAACTCCTGGTATGTTGAATAATGTCTCATCACTCCTAGGGTTTTGGCTAGTCAACACTGTATAAAGTCGCCACTCTTCTTCCTTTGGTACGGATAAAGTCATAATACCTGAAGGTCCATTAAACTTTAGAGATGTTGTTCCATTTGGTAGGAACGTAATCTGCGCTTGTAATTTTGATAGCATATCACGTCCCAGCAATTGGACTGGACATTCAGGCATATAAAGGAATTGGTGTTTTACTATGTGGCCTCCCAATGTACAGAGTCGACTTTTAAGAACCGGTTTTTCAGCACTTCTTCCAGTTGCTCCTATCACAGTAATAGTCCTTCCAGATGGAGGAGCAACTAGATTAGTCACCACTGAATGTTCAGCACCAGTGTCGATCATGAACGCACTCCTTTTTCCCCCTATTGATACATCGACCATAGGCTCCGCTCGACCAAGGGGGATGGAGCCCGGTCGGTATCAATAGTCCTCCATGACCGTGTCAGCCAATCCTACAAAGTCCCTACCTTCTCTATCGCGGGACCTTTGCGCTGCTGGAATATACCTATCTTCCCTAACACTTCCTCTGTTCCCATTACTCCCTCTATACCCATTACTCCCTCCGGGGCCTCCTCTACCTCTCGCTCTGCCTCTAAAGTTTCCGTAACCTGACCTAGGTCTGTCTCTCTCAGACTGTTCTCTTCGCGGACACTCATTTCTCCAATGCCCTTCTTCCCTACAGTAAGCGCACTGATTTCTACTTAGAGGTTCCTCATTCCATCTACTATCGCCTCTATCCGGGCCCCGTCTATCTACGCCTGCGATCGCTACCGCTAGCATATCAGCCTTTTTACGCATCTTGCGCTCTTCCTCTTTCTTACTTTCTGTATCCCTGTTCATATAAACCTTATTTGCTACCTCCATTAGTTGGGTGATGGACATACCTGCAAACCCTTCTAACTTTTGTAGCTTGCGCTTAATATCTCCATAAGCTTGGCTGACAAAGGCGGAGTTCACCATTCGGGAATTGTCTGCGTCTTCCGGATTAAAGGGGGTATACAAGCGGTATGCCTCCAATAATCGGTCATAAAAGACACTGGGCGCTTCATCGCTTTTCTGGATCACCTCAACTGTCTTCGACATGTTAATGGCTTTCTTTCCTCCTGCTTTCATGCCAGCAATTATAGCGTCTCTATAGGCTCTGAGTTGAACCATATCAGCACCATTTACGTTCCAATCGGGATCAGTGTTGGGATAATGTGTTGCGGCCCATGCTGCTGGATTAGCTTGGTTCAAAGCACGGGCTCTATCCTCTAGTGCTTTTATGGCTGCTTGATTTATTCTTGTCCTTTCCTCATTGTTAAATAAAGTCATTAATAACTGCTGGCAATCAGCCCATGTCGGATTATGCGTCTGTACTATTGAGGTGAACAGATCAGTCATGGCTTGTGGTTTCTCAGTATACGAGGAATTATGGGTCTTCCAGTTTAAAAGATCGGTTGTGGTAAATGGGACATATACGAAGACTGGGTCAGCGTGTGCCATTTGACCTGCGGCATCGATATAAGCTGACCCGGGATTCAGACGAAGAGGCATCTGATAGTGCTTTAATTGTTGGGCACCAGTCAACTGTCGGGTTTGGATGGGGCTACGTAGAGGGGCGTCAGTCATGGGTTCCGGTCGGGGAGAGATAGGGTATGGGGATGTGGGAGGTTGGTTTTGGGAAAAGGTTGTAAATAAAACACTTCGAGTCGAGCTAGATGAAGCTTGACCGGAAGTCTGAAGTGGCGCCAAATCAGGATATTCGTTTCTAATGGGGGTGGGTTCTGGTTCCGGAAGGGGAGATTTAGTACGAGGGGGGGTGGATCCTGTACTGGAAGAGGAAGCGGAAGTGGATGAGGGTAATGAGGGGAGGGGTGCAGGACTTCCTGCGTTTGCGTCACTTCCTCTTAACGGAAAGTAAGGGGGCGGCAAAGGGATCTCGGACTCAGGGGGCGTGTCCAAAATGGGCCTAACACCAGTCCTAGTGGACGAACAAGTCCTAGCTACCATGAGGCGACACTGCTCCTCGTGGCATGTCTGGAGCCATTTTGGCGAGTCATTTACGGCCTGTCTCCAACAGTCAATATAAGGAAACTGGCCGTAAAGTTCAGGCCTACCTGATACAGCCACGTGTAAGCGCCGTACCAGAGTTGGATCCAAACTGCCACGTGGCGGCCATGCCGCAACCAAAGTAGGCCACTCCCTAGTGCACAAAGTGACCAAACGTACAGGAGACATCTTAACCCCAAAATCACAAGTTTTGAATCCCTTTTTAAAATTCTTCACCATACAACCTAAGGGATCCGGAATCGTTGACTGCGACGCACCCATACTTAACAATGGAACGTCGTCGACAACGAATACTATACACGCGTACTATTCAACAGTCACACCCGTTTCCTCTGGCAACAGCACCACGTGGTACAGTTACCAAGTGAAACGTATACAATAACAATAAACACTCAGGGAATTCCCGTACACACACAGCTGTTACACCAGTCACTATATAATCAATATTATGCCCTTTGGCGTAACTATACAGTCACCCACGCTATAATTCTCTATATACGAATTACCCGTCTATAACACACCCCAGTAACATCGTCTTTTACAAATAGCGGTTACAGTACGGTTAGCATAGGTCAAAGCACAAGTTAAGGTCACAATACAATTATTAGTGGTTATGGTGTTAAAACATGCAATGGACGACAATGATTAGTACTTATATACAGTGTCAGTAAATATACAGGGTTATGGTACCGTGCACTATAATACAGCAACACACTATTAACACTCTCGCTAGACGGCTGAGCTCGCGCTATCTAACAAGATATACACTTTACTAACAATCTTTAACACATTTACAATTCCCAACTAAACTATTTGGCCAGTACCTTGAATGGACTACCTAAAAACAATCTACATACGTTTTGGTTAGCCACACTGCCCAATCACCACATATATAGCGAGCTAGAGGACCGAATTTACACAGACGCCTCTTAGTCGCACTATCAAAAGTCTAGTGGGTTCCAAATTTACACGCCTTCCCACTTAGCCCAGATAGGATGAGAACTAGCGAACCGAATTTACACAGACGCCGCTTAGTCTCCCGGTCCCTCCGACCTAGCGAACAAAATGTACACCCTAGAACGCTAGTCTAGACAAGACACCGGTGTCCGGCTAGGGCTATTTACACCAGAGCCCCGCCTGACTAACAGAATCAAACGGTCTGACTAAAGAGCGTTCGATCGAGCGGTGCGCCTTCGCTCCTTCCCTCCGACAGAGGGGGCAGATACACAGATTCAAAACCCCTTTGGGCCTACCGCACAATCGGTATACCCCTAGTGGGTCCTGCCGTCTAAAACAGCAGTTGTCTTACCTCCTCGTTCCTGAACCTGAGTTCACACTCATCGACGGGGACACCCCAGCACTTCTCACGTAGAGGCCGATGATCTCCTGGACAACGGCCCAGTGGCGCCGAGACGAAGGGAGGTCCACGCAGAAGTTATGGGGTGCAGCCGTAGAGAACGTGGGCAAAGATAGACCGTCTCACGCCTCTGCCTCTCAGCTACCGTTGAACGATGAGCTTCCCGGCCAATGCACCAAATGATACCGGAGAAACTGACGGAAGCCAAGCACAGAGAGATGGACACAGGTTTCTTCAGGAAGGAAGAGATTCTTTATTGGATCACCGATCGGGACTCAGAGGGACTAGCGTCACCAAAATACAGCAAGTTCTGAGCCCCGGACAATAGTGCAGGCTCCTTATATAGGCACATAACTCCTCCCATATTAAGCTCCACCCGCACATTCTCTTGACCAATCAATACAATATAAGAATTAACTTCCTGCTTGACCGCATGGCCTGTCCAGCACAATGGAGGAGGGGAATACTACATCCTGTATTCTTGCACATGCTCCGTACACTACTGATCGTATCTTGCCTCGTGCAACCAACTGATCGATACGTCAGCATATGCACGTACACATGCCACGTGGTAATCTCGGCCTACTAAATTTATTTTTACCGAGATTCCACCACAATACCATTAAATTAAACTTTAAACATCACTTACATTCCTTGTTGTTAACATTGGTTTTATTTTAAATTTACATTAAAGTTTTAGGAAATTATTTTAAAATCCAGCTCAGGCGACTCACAGCCAGGGCAAATATTGTAAATGAAAAAAAAATAGAAAAACTGCTTAATTTCTTCTCTTCTCTGTATGCTTTCTCAATGCTGACTGCCAGGTACAAAATATAGAGCTTATTACATTGATTTACAGGTAGCTAAGCTGGAGTTGCCCACTTGCAGGATAAAGAGCCGAATATATAATTTTTTTTTTTCCATACCTCACAAATGCATAATGGTTACATTTAGGGATATTACAACATAAAGTTTATAGTTCTGGGAAGTAACAGTTTCCCTTTAATAATGGTGCTCATAGTGACACACAGCGCACAAATAGATATATATGTCCATTGACTAACATGTTGTTGGAGTACAGATTCCATCACTTTGATTGTGGGTAATGGGGCTAATTGTATTTTGGATATCTTCCAGTAAACCACCTGGCCACATTGTCTTTTTCAGGGAGACCATTGTGAGAAGTGCAAGCCTCTCTTTGTGGGCTCTGCTGTCAATGGGGGAACATGTCGCCCCTGCTTGGATTTCTGCCGTGGAAATAGCGAGGTTTGCATGACTCGGGAAGAACACCAGAAGGCATTGAGCGAGCCGGAGAAATATCCCATTGATCCAAAGCTGGTACGTAGCGAATATATATGAACTGTTATTTACTCAAGACATGGGCCTAGCAATTAGTTATTGCTAAATTGTAGCTCGTTTGACCCAATTGGAATATTATAATTCTCTTTTGTACAAAATTGTGTAAGAATATAAAATTGTAAAATTCTGATGCTTAGACATGCCAGTTGGAGAAAGTTGCAAATAGTCCTGCAAATGTGTTTGAATGTGTATAGACCATCAGTGTGTGAATATTGGGGTCAATGTGTATAGGGTTGCTGTGTGTGAATATTGGATGTGCTTGTGTAGAGTGACAGCGTGTATGAATTTGACAGTGTATTTTGTAGCTTTGGCAGCATGTTTAAATGCAATGTGTGTTCATACAATTTATTAGTAGTATATTGGGAGTTTTAAGTATATGCATGCATTCATCTTCCACACCTCCATTCTCTCTGCCCCTCCCTCCCATTTTTCCATACTCATACTCTTCTTTTCGTACTCCAGTGCCATAAATGATCAATTAAAAATATAAACTAAATAATATAATTACATTATCAGCACAATGAAGTAAACATTGTGCAAAAAAAGTACAATATGCCATTATACAGGATGAATAGTAAAAAGGAAAAGAAGAGCGTAGAAGACAAAGATGAAATTTGGGAAAGAAAAGAGTATCTCTGCCCCACTCCCCAACCATTACAATCTTAAAGGAAAGTGTGAAGACCCCGCCCCTTTTTTTGTCTCTCTCCCTATCCCCCTTTAGTATTTTATACACCCCCCTTACTTACTCTTCTCTTATCTTTCCAATGTCATCAATGTAGTTCTTGGGTTGTTTTTATATATTTTTCTCATCTATGCGTTGCATGCGTTCATGCGTTTGTAGACACAGATCTAATTTGAACACGTAATTATAAACATGTAACGATCCATTCACTAGATCTGAGAATTACAATTGGTTTCATAACAGACCACCACTAGGGGGCAGTGTTTACTAAAAGAAGATTTATTTTGGGGAAACTGGCACACATATATATATGCATGTATGTGTATCTACATATATTATGTATATATGCATGCATACGTATGTATTTAGATATACAATATAATGTATTTGCTTTTGACATGCTTGTAAAATGCTTCTGACAGATTGTCATTTTGTATTGTAAAGTTGAGTAGCTATCCAAGTAATTGTGATATATTTTCAGGAAATACATACTAAAGGTATTTGATTGATAGATCAACAAGTCACTTAAGATAACATAATGTAATTCGCATTTTGTGATACAAATGTGTTAAAATCCACTTAACAGTTTGACATATTTACACAGACCTATATCATAAATGACATAAACAGAGAAATGCCTGTGATGCATGCTTCTCTTTCAATGAGCCCTACATTTTAAAGAAAGACAATTATGAGATCTGCCAAAAGGATTTGGAGTGATGTGCCAAAGCTGTATGCTGGTTGTTGGTTTAACTATTAAAATACACCTACAATTCAAATCTAAACAGAAGGTGGCAGCCCCAAGCATAGCAATATATATATATATATATATATATATATATATATATATATATATATATATAATATAGAATGTTTACATGCATATTTCAATGTATCTAAATGAGCTATTCTTAATTATATTTCATGTCAGGATAAGTGACTTCCTGCAATCTGTTCTCCTGAAGTCCTCGTCATTCAACATACATAAAAATTGACAGGTCTCAATAGAATAACATATGTGGAGAAATCCATCAATATTTTATGAAGGTGTATCCGGGAATATGATGAATGGCAGATGTAGCAGTATCTTGGGTTTAGGGTGTTTTAACCAAGCTATTTGCAATTTAAGGTATCGGGAGACTCTAACACATAGCCTGCAAACGATTCTTGTTTTCAAGCAATTCCTTTAGTCACTCATCATCGGAGACATTGTGGCAACCTTTCTTTTTATTACAGCTTGTTTGTCAAAATATCATTGTCATCTGTAAATACAAGCTTTATTTGGAACAATGCGGTATTTTCCCTTCCTGTGCTACGTGCTCTAAGTTATGTCCTCTGAGGTTTTGTCACCGCACTTTAAATACAAATTAGTCACATATCGAGTGTGCACTGTTTATATGTATGTATGTCCACATTGGGCTTAAAATTTGAAGTCTTATGCAACTAGCCATGTCTTAAAAGTTACTGACTGTTGCATGTTCTAGTATACTCACCAGGGGTGAATTTCTACTCACCAAGGCACATTTTTCACTCACTGAAGGCTGGTGAACCCTAATATACATATATGAACACACACCTATTTTTTTCTTCCTTTCTTCCTTTCTTGTTAATATGATTTATTCAATGTATTTGTTAAACATTATTGTTCAGGCCATGATTTGGTTTGTAGACCCGCCTGTCTTTAAATCGTCCCTTTTGTTTGTAGATCCCAGGATGGGTGAATCAGGGCCCCTCGGAGGATACAGCATTGTGTGTGCACTGCCAGAATAACAGCCGTGGCGATAAATGTGAAGAGTGCTTACCTGGGTACTTCCTTCTGGATAAACGCTGCACAAAGTGAGTGTCCTTCTTCACTTCATATACATAAACCCTTTCTTGCACATTTACCCTAAAAGAAAACACATGATTTAATATTCATTTATCACTGCACTCCAGAAGGAATAAAGATTTATACGATTTTTTTAATACTGTAAATGTTTATAACCTTACTATAAATCTTGTCAGTTCCCTTTTTTCTGACATGCCTTTGAGCTAGAGGGGTTTCTTTAGCGCCCCATCTCTCCCCCTCCTCTTGCCTGCCTCTCATCCACCCACTAAAATAGTTTCATGTGAACTAGTATTAGTTATGCATGAGAAACTATGTGCACGCTCATGACTTGCAAACAAAGAATGAGTCAGGGAATCAATAATGGCAAACTGATCCTCTATTTACAGAAAAGAAAGGGCAGTCGTCGTGTGTGTGTTATATGTATATACCAAAGCAGCACCCCGCCAATTGAAGAATTATATTAGTCTCATTCTGCACTCCCAACCACTTTTTGTTAAATTACACACACACGCTCAAATTCAAACATATGTACATTTATATTTGTATACACCCACAGACACAAACCGATTCCTACAAAGACAAACAATCTTTTTAATTTTCCTTTTTTTTTTATATGAGTAACACTCTGCCTTCTGCCTTCTTTTTCTTACCTTGTTGGAGCTGGAGTGGAACCTTGTCCCGTAGGACCAGTAGGAACCTGCTGGAATATCTCTTCAGTGACTGCCCAGCTCACTTCTGGTCTGTACAGATGTTGGAACTGGGGTGAACGTCACATGCCGCCTCCAGCATCAGTACAGGGTGTGCAAGGGAGCTTGGTAATCAGTTCAGATAGATCATATCAGCTCCCTGCAACTGCAGCAGCAACCTCTCTAGTAATGTGCTGGTCAGCAGTCTCCTTTTCTGGCGTGAGGGTGGTGCTATATGCTGCCAACTGCCGCCAAGAAGTATGCTTCTGGCTGGAACAGTAGTTTTCCTGTGGACTTGGTCAGGCAAGAGTAACGGACTGCTCTATTAATCCTCACAGCCCTTTTCCTCAGAGAATAACATTGCCATATTGGGCACAGTACAGAGTATATATGGTACATACTCTGACACTTACGCCAGAATGACACAAGACACAATACAGTGTATATAGTACAACAGATGGCATAGTACAGGGCTACTCTGACACCTCAGGGACAGGCTGTATATATGGTGATCCAAGGCACAGTACAGGGTATTTACACCATATAGAGCATTACTCATCCTAAGCCAGCCATAAGCTATAGGGTGACACATGGCACAGTTTACAGAGTTTACACAGTATGCAGGGTTGCGCTGGCACTTATTCCAGAGTAGACTGTCTATAGAGTGACACAAAGCACTTTGCAGGGTATATAAACTATGTAGGGTATAGTATAGAGGGTTACTTATCCCAGACTAGGATTTATAGGGTGCACATTGCAAAGTGCAGAGCATTCTTAGTGTACAGGGTTATTCTGTCATACCAGAGTGCTTCCTTATAAGTGCCAGGGACACCATTGTTCTGTGGATTCCCCATCTCCTGACATCCTGCTCTGCTCATAGGACTCCCCCAAAAATACAAAGAGGACAGCAGGGAAACTTGCACACACATGATGCTTTCAACACACACAGAGAAGGATGATGGCATTCTTTAGTGCACAAGGAAAGGAATGTTTAAGGTGTGGTGAGGTTGATTATACAGTGGTGGAAAAAAAGGTTCAGTATAAAATCTAGCTGGGGATGTCAAAAGGAATTGGTGGTGGGTAGAAAGGGTTGAACAATGAGGAGCTTGTAAATGTGATGGGAGACAGCGTAAAGAATTAAAACCACGCAAGTGGGTAGCAGTATGGGTGATTGGGAATTGGGCAAAAAGATGAAAGTGATGGGTTTTAGAAAAAGGGTGAAATGTGCTAATGAAGGCTGAGTGGGGAGAACACTGGGTAAAGGGTGTTTGTAGAGAAAATATAATACTATCTCTAATAGGAATATAAAGAGGATTTTTGATGGATGGCTAAGGGAGATGGGAATAAATGAAAATGATGATGGTGGTGTATGATACATGTTTGGCTGAGTGTGATGAAAATTATCTAAGAACTTGGAGAATGCAATGAGCAATGAACTTTATTCATTAAAACCTAAATGTGACATCCAGAACTTATCAGCGTGCTGGACATTACCATATAAGTCTAACATTGGTTCTGTCTGTTAGTCTGCAATATCATAGCACATCATGGATTACCGGAAGTTGCCTAACATGGTCATGGGCTGTCTAATTAGGGCCCACATGACCATTTTACATCCTGAGTGTGACGGCTAAATTAGGAATGAATGTGAATTGACATGCACGCCCACAAAGGTAAAAGGAGTGCAAAGAAGTGTCACTGGCACACTGTACAAAATGGCTGCAACTAGAAAAATATCTGAAGAGACCAAAAAAAAAAAAAAAACATAGAAAAATAAGCATAATGCTTGGAATCAGATGAAGATAAAATGTGAGAGCTGTGACAGGGTAACTTGAAAAATAAATATTTATTTAAACAGGAATTCACTATTTTAATCATTGACATAAAAGGTAAACAAAAGATTCTTTCATGTATACATTTGCGAGCACATGTTTTCCATTCATTTGTTTTTGCATTTCCCAGCTGTTAACAATTACTCTCCTCTGTTACTTAATGCATTTATCACAGACACTCCCCTTTGCTTTGCTTTCCTTACTCGGAGCTGTTATTTTATTCTTTCCCCTGTGTAATGCTCTTGTTTCTTGTCAGATGCCAGTGTAACGGACATGCAGATACATGCAATGAGCTTGATGGGACTAACTGCCCGTGCAGCAACAACACAGAAAGTTCAAACTGCCAGAACAATGCCCAGATTGACAAAAGAGAATGCTACAAACATCAGGTAGTGTGAACTAGAGACTTGCCAATCTCTAGACCAGGCTTCCCCAAACTTCGGCCCTCCAGATGTTGCTGAACTGCAACTCCCATGATTCTATGAATGAAATAGGTAGGCTGAGAATCATGGGAGTTGTAGTACAGCAACATCTGGAGGGCCGGAGTTTGGGGAAGCCTGCTCTTGATCCACGTTTCACCAAAATGTAATCTAAACATAATAATCAAAAGTGAGGACAATTGTTCAAAACAAGAATATGTACACACATACGTCCCAATACATGAAGGTATGAATTGTGAGAGAACCGTAACCATAACCAATTAAGTGTGCTGTAGTGGTTATGCTGTTTGGAGAGTTCCTCATAGAATAAGTGAGTTTATTTGAAAACCAACACTTAAAGACATAAACAGCCCTTTTAATTGCTGGTCTGAAACATTGCTTTTTATACATCTGTATTAAAGTGTGATACACATATTTCGCAAATATTGATTTCTGTTGTTTTTTGGATAAAGCACTAGGAGACAAAATTTAGTGTTTTGGGTTTTAACTGCCTTTTTTTTATGCTTCATGTATTGTCAGGTACGGATCGATACCACTGCGAGATTGTTTAGTTATGTGTAACAGGTTCTGCTACTGCTGTGTAGGGAGGAACATACTGATCAGTCTTTTAACCTGACACCCAAAGAAAATAAAATCCTTTATATTATTCAACTGAGCATTAATGTTATTATGAAACAAGTCCATTCAAGCTGAAGCGGGAGGGGGAAGGGGATGGGAAGGGGTATACCTGTATTCACAATATGCACCTGGCCTTCCCTTGTTAATATAGTTATTCTGTATTCAACTCTTTAAAAAGACACTCCAAGTGGCCACGCGTTAGATGTCATTGGTTGGATTTTAAACCAAGTGAATTTAATAAATGAAAAATATTTTGAACAAGTTAATTAAGTAAAACTTAACAACCAAGTAAAACTGTGCTCAGAATATTTCTGTCCCAAAAAATTTAATAACAAGGTACACAATGCAACTTTTTAAATAGTGACATTATAATTCCATCATGAGATTTATTTATTTTTCTTTCTTTGCTCTAATTTTTGTTCTTGGTTTTACTTAGATACCCAAGATGATTAAAATGACTATGTTTCTTGTATATAGGGTGAGACAAGTCTAATAGGCAACATGCTTTGTCTTTTCTTCACTCCGAATATGTAATCCACTACTCTTATTGTTTATTTCCTCTATTTTTCTTTTTCTCCTCTCTTTTATTTATTCTTATTTTATAAACCACATAATCGTTAGGATGTACAGAGCTATTGTATAAATATCTATACTCTTATGTATGCATTATGCAAATGTATACAGTCAATAAAATGTTGAAATAAAAGAAAATAGCGACAAAAAGCCCATATTGTATTACATAGGAATATACAAGTTCTATCAGTAGTATCTTTACGTTTGTCTCTAGGGAATAAGATGTTTCTTTTATTACTCAAGAAGTTTTATAGTGCACCTTGTTATTTATCTTTTATTTTTTTTTCAGGTTGGATTATAATTGATTTTTCTCTTTTTTTTTTTTTTTTTTTTTTTTTTTTTTCATATTATAAATAAAACATGACGTCTGTCTTTTTCTTCACACCCACCTTCAGTTTTATGTTTAGTAATATCTCACATATCATGTATAGCTGCACTATTTCAAGTGCTTTCATAATATTTTACCTAGTCCATGGAAAAACAATCTGTCTTCTAGCTGTTATGTTTGCATTATTGCTTTCTCATATTTACCTTCTTTTCCACAGTGTTCCAAGTGCAAAGATTCTTTCAATGGTAACCCAGTGAATGGTCGACAGTGTTACAGACTGATGACTGTGGAGCAGGAGTACTGTTTTGATCCAACTTCACAAAGCAACTGCTTTCATGAACCCAACATCCAAAATCTGCCTTTTGGACGTACTGTCTTCTTTGGGGTTCAGCCAAAATTTACTAATGTGGACATTCGAGTCACTGTGGATGTTACCTTTGGCAGTGTGGATGTTTATGTGTCCACTTCCTCAGACAGTTTTGCTGTTGATGTGGACTCCTTAACGGGTGTGCACTCTGTTCGTGTATACAAGCAGATTGAACGTGATGAGCAAGGAGTACCCGAACCACTAACTGCTAGTTATACCAATGGGAGCTTGTGGTATCCGTTGGGCAAGGTTAATTGGATTCGTGAGGAGCGCCCTCGCGGGTTGATTACATACATCACTGTCAGGAATAAACAGACAGTATTAATTGTACGTGGTGTGAAGGATCGTGTAGTTATTACATACCCCCATGAGTTGCACAGCCTCAAAAGCAGCCGATTTTTCCTTCTGCTTCTTGGAAACTCATCCACTGGATCAGGAGAGTCTCAGGGACTGCTTTTCTTTCGTCAGGACCAGGCACACATTGACCTCTTCGTTTTCTTTTCAGTCTTCTTCAGCTGCTTCTTCCTATTTCTATCAGCCTGTGTCCTTCTTTGGAAGGTTAAGCAATGGTTGGATGTCCGTAGAGAACAGAGGCGACACCTGCAAGAAATGAGTAAGATGGCCAGTCGGCCATTTGCCAAGTTGACAGTGTATTTTCAGCCAGATGTGGAGCTTTTGGGAGGGTGCCACCCAAGTGGACCAGTTTTACCACCACTACCACACCATCATCATCACCATCACCACCATCATCGCTCAAAACCTCGAGTAAAGTCATATGACCCTTCGGCTCCACAGCCTCCTTCTTTGCGCCACTCAGACCCTTTTTTATCACAGTTATTAGGCTACACATATTCCAGTTTTCGAGTGGGGCCCATAACTCTTGAACCCACGGACGATGGCATGGCTGGCGTGGTCACTCTACTCCTACAACTTCCTGGAGGAGCTCAGGCTCCAAACAGAGCATGTTTGGGTTCTGCACTGGTAACTTTGCGACATAACCTTCAAGAATACTGTGGACCCAGCCATATTGTAAGCAGCTCCCGAAAGGGACTTCTCAGCCATGAGAACTTAACTAGCATGTCCATTTAAGTTTGGTGGGTGATAAAGACAATCCACCAAAGAAAAAAGACATTAAACAACAATTCTAAGAAATCGGGAGGGGGGGGGGGGGGGGGGGGAACATTCCCAAATCGTTGTTACTTGGAGACTGTTACACAGTTTAGAAAAAAAACTTACATTTGAATGAACTTTTTCAGCACGAGGAAGATGACAATGGTTTAGTTCAATAAACACTTATTTTATTTTTATTTTCTTTCTGAGAAAAACTTGCTCGACACTACATCATAGTCCGTAAAGGTCCGTTTGTACGGCAGGAGCCCAAACAGTGCCTTGTACATAGGCATACAAATGTATCCATCAATTGTCCCCAATTTATGGTCTGTACAGTAAAATGTCCAGTCTCTTAAGTAGCTGTTTAAATTATTTGATGTTTCAAATCCATATTGGAAGAGAACCAAGCAGAAAAATATCTACAGGAAGGGCTCCTTTCAGTGATGGGAAAAAAATATTTATTTAATTTTGATTGGGTTATTACGTAAGCATTTTAAACTTTTAATGGGACATGTTTTATTTACCACTTCTCCCCCAACATTTACTCACTATGCCCCACCACCACCACATATAATGTGGTATGTACCTCACAGATGCCTTTAAAACAGGCAGTTTCACAAGTACAGCACTTTATCACAATAGCTTAAAATTCTCAACACTAACTACTGCTCCTGACCAGTGTCATAAATCGATGGTTATGTGTGTAAGGCACAGCACACATACAGATGAAGGGGCCAATGCAATTTTTTTTTTTAAACCCCTTAAGGACCAAACCTCTGGAATAAAAGGGAATCATGACATGTCACACATGTCATGTGTCCTTAAGGGGTTAAAAGCCAAGTGATTTGTGTGCTTGGTTCATCCTGATGTCAGTAAATCCCAAATTTACCCAAAGAAAATATCAAAGGTTTGTAATAAACTAGTCCACAGCAACATACATAATCATGTAGTGATTTTTATTTTTCATTACCGGTAATGTCAGTGTTAAAACCTCATTGTACTATGATACACGCTAAAACAAGTCCACATTTACATGATCATTTGAAGACAGTAGAAAATACAGCAAAATTAACCAATGCACTTAATGTTGTTTAAGAACGCTGGAAACACATTTATCTGTCCCCAACATTTGAACTACTTGTCTTAGGGCCACTTTTGCCGACCGATCGGCATGTAAGTTGCCAAAGGCATATTCAACAAGTTATATGGGGACTCATACAGTGTTGTTTTAGTAGAGCATTTTTCCTTACCTCCAGTTTCAACAACATTTCTATACCTTAATATTCTGCATTGTGGATTTCAGGGCTAGCTGTTCTATTTACACAGTTGGTTTATAGATCTAAATGGGAGTTTATGTTGGTCAATCTAAAACGGTTTGCATGTTGGGTTAGAATTTTTCAAACCATTTATTATTTCCTTAATGCATTCTTTTCTTTCATGATAATGCATTTCACCTACAAGTTATGGAACTCCTTATGCAAAGACTTAGACACATTTTGAACAGATCTTGTCTTGTGACAACTGCACACCTGAAAAAAAATGCCATGTTAAACATAAAATGTGGCTTCAGAAAAGATTGTGCTGAGCCGAAATGTCGCCTTAAAGGTGTAAAAATAAACTCCTCTTCTTGTAAGCACTGATTGCCTGGTCTTTCATGTACTAATAACAAATTGGCCTGTCTGAGCTTTTGGCACCGACTTGTTTGTTCATATTGGCAGGTGACATTCTCTTTGTTGTATGCATATGAAAAACAAGCAGCAGCCGTCAATCAAGGCTCAAAATTTCAAATCCTACTACTAAACAATCCCAAAAGTTACTCACCACTGTAAGCCTGTAGGATCCATGGCCCACTCACTAGAGGCCAGTGTCTTCTCTAGTGAGTGTGCCATTGATCCTACATGCTTACAGTGGGGTCTGAATTTTGCCTTGTTACTAATGACTAGTGGAAAGTGAAAATGTTGAGTCCTGACCTGAACATTAAAGACAGATGGTGTCATTATACATGTGGCAATAAAATTACTTGCTGAACTGATTTGTAAAGTTAAAGGGACACTAGTAACTGGCTAATAACTGCTTTATCTTACTGAAGAGGTTATTGTGTCTGGAGTTCTGTGGTGCACTTCTTCTGATTAGTGTTTTGTTCTTAATGGTTTAATGCTCAGTAGCCCATTACTCTCTTCTGCTCGGGCTAATGAGGATACATTTGTCTTAGTAGCAATAAGTGGCAGGGATTGTCTAGTAACTGCTTACTGTTTTAAGCCCATCATAGCTGCTCATATATGGTATAGGCTTAAAACAGGAAGTATGTAATCTGTGCCTTAGCCATATCTTCATTGTGGTTGGCCTGTGGGTGGCCAAGGACCCTAATTCAAAATGACTTAACACTGAATGGAGGGGCAGCAGCAGAGGGCTCCACGCACTATAACAAATTCAATGAGATGAAATGGTTATAGAGCTTGGAGTCTCCCTTTAAAGTAACAGTTGACACAGGAAGTGAATCAAATTTTAAATGCATAATACAGATTATGCTTGAAAAATACATGCAACAGTAAAATAAAAATATTTGAAAAACAAACATTTTGTGTTTGCTGTAAATGTATGGGATTTGGAACTTCTGCAGTGAAATCACCATAGACCTTGGAGTTACAGAATTGGATCAGATCTGTCCACAAATAGGATGTTCAAAGTGTTCCACTTCATTTACTATAAAGGATAATTAAAAGGCACATCCACTTGGGCATTTTACTATAATTCCCTGTGAGGTTATATGAAGCTTAGGGAGACTCTTTTTCTTCAAATTATTGGACAAGTGCAAATGTGATCCTTCACAATAAAATGACACCTTGTTGCAGCAGATAATATAGCTGTTTAAAAAATGTCATAGTAAATTCTACATGCAACAATGGACAAGTAAAAAAAAATCTATATATATATATTTGCTTGCTGAGCATTAGGTCCGCCGTCTAAACCTTGCATATACATATATTTTCTCAAAACAAAAGGGCATATAGAAAAGTCCTATTTAAATAGGACCACCCAAGCATTTTCCCATAACCAATAGCAATCAAATTATTGTAAACTATATTTTACTTTTCCTTAAGAGTTGGAATTGGTTATTGCCAAACCAGGACGGAACAATAATCCATACACAATGCAACACTTTTTATTGTATTGAAACACAGTAATCACGATATCTCGGCCAATCTTGCCCTTTCCCCTAACTACGAGGGATTTGTGGGATATAAAGTTAAGTAACTGGGAGCAGTTTAGCTGGTAATTTGCAGAATAGCTCCATAGTTATTTTTATCAGCAGTGCTGAACACTACCACAGAACAGACTCCCTCACTAAATGTCTAAGGAACACTGTCCATGGTGGGAGAATTGTATAGTGTGCGTACACCATACAAGTAGTTGAATAGCAGACGAAGAGGCTTCAGCTCTTAAACAAATGGAGAAGGGGCTTATACCTTGCACATGACTTTAGTTATAAGCAACAGAGTGCAAAGAGCAAGTTGGAGTCTCGTCTTAATGTTAAGCTCTGTTTGGACATAACCATAAAAGACAGGGATGTGGAACTGCACTCAATCCCCTCAGTGATAAAAATCTGGGTGCAACCAGGCCGGTCCCAGTACCAAGAGACCAATTGCTTGATAAAATTATGTAAAAAAGGTCCAGGCACTCCAGAGTACAAAAAAGACAATTATTGACTTGGCTGTGGGTTAAATAAATTGCCTTTTCCTGGCTAATCATGGCAGCATCACTTATGGGTACCTCTGCCCCTAACCAGATCAGGACAGGATCAACCAATAAAAAAAAGAGACTGGAGGCATAAAGGTCTCTCCTCCCATACGTCAGTCTTTTTTCCTGTCCTTAACCGGACAGACAGGTTTCATTTACAACCTTCCTTTTCTTTTTTTCTTTTTTTTTTTTTTTTTTTTTAAAGGCCCAGTTCAGCCTCTCTGTTCCTGAAGGACCCAGGACTAACTGGGTCAGATTCAAAATTAGAGTTTTGAATCTTCTCTCTGTCCTAATAATGAGTTCTGAGGAATACGGCTCCATAGAAATTTCAGAAGCCTCATATTCCCTAAACAAAACTTAGAGGCATTCAGGGATAAACTTTTTCTCTACTTTATTCGGGAGTTTCTCCTATTCTATTTTTCTATCATTTCGTGTACTTATTGGTTTTGTTTAAAATCGTGCGTTCGGGAGTTAATCGTGCTCGCAGGTGGGTAAGCCTTGCATATTAGTGAGTATTCCCTTGTTCGTATCACTTCTTAGCGGCATTATTTTCTTTTCTAAGGGATTCCCGCCTTAGCATCAGTTAGTTTATAGCCTTGTTCTCAGGATTTGGCGCAAACGAATCTGAGAAAATGACACGAGTACTCAATGCTTTGCTATGGACGTTCTGCACGCTAAATGCGATTTTCACATCCAGCGTCACCCACTAGAGGCTGGATTAACCCTGCAATGCTTCTGTGAAACTGCTATGTTTACATCGAATGGGTTAAAACCTGGGGGACCTGGCACCCAGACCACTGTATTGACCTGAAGTGGTCTGGGTGACTATAGTGTCCCTTTAAGCTGTAGTTGTTCTGGTGTCTATAGTGTCCCTTTAAATAAGGGTAGAGGTTGTTAGTAAGTCTATGTATATAGATTCCCAGATCTTTGTTGTATAGTGACAGCTTATACATTTAGTATCAAGATAAATTGAAAAAAATGATTATAGAAACTCATTAGTGGTATTCACTGTTGTATAATTCTTCTCTCACCACCAATACTTTACAATTAGTATACTTTTGAGAGAAATCCACTCTGCGTTGTGTATTAATAGTGAATGTTATATCCCTGTCACCTCTTCCAAGATCTAACATATATCTTTATCCCCTTGTCCAGATAAATATATGACTAGCACTACTAATGTATTCTACCCGATATTACAAATAAACAGCTAACACCATAGTTCTTACCAGAGAGAAAACTTTACTTAGCATCTGCCCAGTTAAATATTACAGAAGAAGAATGTTAGAGTTATAGTATTACAGAGTTACAATACATTCATAACACTCACACATTCCATCTATCTAATAATATCTGCTGTATTGTGTGTGTGCTGTGAGATGTTGTGTGCAGTGTGTGTCTTACCGTCTTACCAACCTAGACTAATGTGATGTATCTTCTATTTTTAAAGGAATTTGTTCCCATGTTGTAAATAGCCACTTCATCAGCTCAATTGATATGTAAATATGATTTACTTTCCCAAGGCCCAAAGTGTTGTCCATCCCGTTATTTCTCTCCCAAGGATGTAATGTGTAAATAGACAAAAAGACCACCCAGGTGCAGCAGTATATTGTAGGAAAAAAAGATTAATTACTTCCCTTTAAATCTAGGCTGTAACAAAAGGATTCCTCAAATCCTCACAAACCAGTATACAAAACAAGATACACCTAGAAAAAACAAAAGCAGAGAACACTCATAGGGTAACACCATTAAGTAGAGATGTCCCTGCTAAAAATATTGCACTCACAGAATAAAGGAGTAATTCAAGCCCATCAGATTATCTTTGGATCTTGCAATGAAATTCCTCAAGGGTGCATGCAGAGAAAAGAAGAACTGGACATAGTGTAAAATCTTAATGATGTAAAAAAATACGCTTTTAATTGAAAAACTTACAAACAGTAGGAAATAAAAATGCTCATCAAAGATCTGTGTCCCTCTCTCCAAGGTGGTGAATGGAAGGAGCAGGTCACAGAATTGCAGGTAGCTCTACGCAATATTTCTGATTTAATTGTGTTAGACTTGCAAAGGTCGTCGTATCAGGGTCCCTTTACCTGGTGCACGGACAGGCAGTGTTCCCGCCACAATATTATTCGACCTTTTCCACTTTCTGGTGTGCGCTTTGATATATATATATATATATATATATATTTCGTTCTCAGTATAAGTCCAGAAGGGAAGGTAGGGAAAGCCAGGGAGAGTGAGATAGTCTTTAGGGAACAGTTGTACAAGGCAGGTACTGCCACAGTGCACATTTAAGGTTCTATTCTTCTTAGCAGCTATAGTTAGTGATGTCCCGAACGGTTCGCTGGCGAATAGTTCCTGGCGAACATCGCAGGTTCGCGTTCGCCACGGACACAATGTTCGGTCCGCCCCCTATTACTATTTTTAAAAAAAAAAAGGTCCCCCCTCCCTGAGCGGGTGGGGGCCCTAAAGTAAAAAAAGGGGGGAGGACCTATTGTCCTGGCCCCCACCCCTCAGCGGTGGGTGGGGGCCCTAAACACAAATTGGGAGGGACCTAATGTCCTCCCCCCTGACCCCATCCCTGAGCGGTGGGTCGGGGCCCTAAATACAAATTGGGGGAGACCTATTGTCCTCCCCCCTGCCCCCACCCCTGAGCGGCGGGTGGGGGCCCTAAATACCAATGGGGGGGACCTATCGTCCTCCCCCCGGAGGGTGGGACCTATTGTCCTTCCCCCGGCCCCCACCCCTGAGCGGCGGGTTGGGGCCCTAAATACCAATAGGGGGGGGACCTATTGTCCTCCACCCCGGTCCCCACCCCCGGAGTGGCGGGTGGGGGCCCTAAATAACAATGGGGGGGAACCTATTGTCCTCCCCCCCAACCCCCACCCCTGAGCGGCGGGTGGGGGCCCTAAATACCAATAGGGGGAGACCTATTGTCCTCCCCCCGGCCCCCACCCCTGAGCGGCGGGTGGGGGCCCTAAAAAAAATGTCCCCCCCGAGGTGACTAGGGGTCCCCAAACCCCTAATCACCCTCTCCTCCCCCCAAAAAATGATCTCCCTACCTATCCCCCTCACCCTAAAAATAATGAGGGGGGGACATTTAACTAAGAACCTGTAAAAAAAAAAAATAACTTACCATTCGATGTTTTATTTCTTCTAAAATCTTCTTTTTTCAGCCCCAAAAAAGGCCAAATAAATATCCATAACAACCGACGCAATAAAAAAAAAAAAATCCATCTTCACTCGGTGAGGGCTCCGCGCAGACTGATAAAGCCTTGCCCCGCCCTGCGATTAGACTCAGAGCACTCTGATTGGTGCGTTTAAGCCATCCAATCAGAATGCTCTGACAGGTAAATGAAGAGACTGACAGGTAAGTCTCTACATTTACCTGTCACAGCACTCTGATTGGTTGGTTTGAAATCCACCAATCAGAGTGCTCTGTGTCATTTTACACAGCGTGGGAAAGTTCTGTGGAATTTTCCTACGCTGTGTAATTTGACTCATAACACTCTGATTGGTGGATTAAGTACAGGGGAATATTCACTAAATACCAAACATTGTTATACAGGGGAATATTCACTAAATACCAAACATTGTTATATAGGGGAATATTCACTAAATTCCAAACATTGTTATACAGGGGAATATTCACTAAATGCCAAACATTGTTATACAGGGGAATATTCACTAAATGCCAAACATTGTTATATAGGGGAATATTCACTAAATTCCAAACATTGTTATACATGGGAATATTCACTAAATACCAAACATTGTTATATAGGAGAATATTCACTGAATGCCAAACATTGTTATACAGGGGAATATTCACTAAATACCAAACATTGTTATATAGGGGAATATTCACTAAATGCCAAACATTGTTATACAGGGGAATATTCACTAAATACCAAACATTGTTATATAGGGGAATATTCACTAAATGCCAAACATTGTCATAGAGGGGAATATTCACTAAATACCAAACATTGTTATACAGGGAAATATTCACTACATGCCAACCATTGTTACATAGTGGAATATTCACTAAATACCAAACATTGTTATATAGGGGAATATTCACTAAATGCCAAACATTGTTAAATAGGGGAACATTCACTAAATGCCAACCATTGTTACATAGTGGAATATTCACTAAATTCCAAACATTGTTATATAGGGGAATATTCACTAAATAACAAACATTGTTATACAATTGTTATACAATGGCTGGTTTAACCCCTTAAGGACACACGACGTGTGTGACACGTCATGATTCCCTTTTATTCAATAAGTTTGGTCCTTAAGGGGTTAAGCCAATCAGAGTGCTCTTTGTCATTTTACACAGCGGGGGCAAATTCCAAAGAACTTTCGCCCGCTGTGTAAAATTACACAGAGCACTGTGATTGGATGGATTTCAAGCCCACCAATCAGAGTGCTCTTTGTCATTTTACACAGCGTGGGAAAATTCCAAAGAACTTTCGCCCGCTGTGTAAAATTACACAGAGCACTGTGATTGGATGGATTTCAAGCCCACCAATCAGAGTGCTCTTTGTCATTTTACACAGCGTGGGAAAATTCCAAAGAACTTTCCCACGCTGTGTAAAATGACACAGAGCACTGTGATTGGATGGTTTGCAAGCCATCCAATCACAGTGCTCTGTGTCATTTTACACAGCGTGGGAAAATTCCAAAGAACTTTCCCACGCTGTGTAAAATGACAAAGAGCACTCTGATTGGCTTAAACCCACCAATCAGAGTGTTCTTAGCCTAATTGCAGGGCGGGGCAAGGCTTTATAAGCTCATTCGCGCAGAGCCCTCCATGGGTGAAGATGGATTATTTTTTTGCGCTCGGGTTTTTTCTTTTTCGTCAGGTTTTTTTTTTTGCGCTCAGGTTTTTTTATTTTATTTTAAGGGTATGATGGCTTTTTATTTGCCCGTTTTTGGGGCTGAAAAATGAAGATTTTAGAAAAAAGAAGACGTCAAATGGTAAGTTATTTTTTTTTTACAGGTTAGTTATTTTATTCCCCCCTCACTATTTTTAGGGTGAAGGGGGTAGGTAGGGGATAGCTTGTATTTGGGTGGGGGTCACCTTGATTGGGGGGGATTTTCATTTAGGGCCCCCACCCGCCGCTCAGGGGGACAGTAGGTCCCCCCTTATTGTTTTTTTAGGGCCCCCACCCACCGCTCAGGGGTGGGGGCCGGGGGGAGGATGGTAGGCCCCCCCCACCATTATTATCTAGGGCCCCCACCCACTGCTCAGGGGTGGGGGCCGGGGGGGGAAGACAGTAGGTCCCCCCCTCTCTTTATTTAGGGTACCCACCCACCGCTCAGGGGTGGGGGCCAGGGGGGACAGTAGGTCCTCCCCTTATTGTTTTTTTAGGGCCCCCACCCACCGCTCATGGGTGGGGCCAGGGGGGAGGATGGTAGATCCCTCCCACCATTATTATCTAGGGCCCCCACCCACTGCTCAGGGGTGGGGGCCGGGGGGAGGACTGTAGGTTCCCCCCTCTCTTTATTTAGGGCCCCCACCCACCGCTCAGGGGGAGGACAGTAGGTCCCCCCCTCTCTTTATTTAGGGCCCCCACCCACCGCTCAGGGGGAGGACAGTAGGTCCCCCCCTCTCTTTATTTAGGGCCCCCACCCACCGCTCAGGGGTGGGGGCCGGGGGGACAGTACGTCCCCCCCCTTATAGTTTTTTTTAGGGCTTTTTTGTGGGTTTTAAAATTCGCCTGCCTATTGAAGTCTATGGCGGTTCGCCAGGTTCGCCCGTTCGCGAACATTTGCGGAAGTTCGTGTTTGCCGTTCGCGTACCGAAAATTTTATGTTTGCGACATCACTAGCTATAGTGAATTAAGCTCTATCTATTGGAAGATCAGACACATTCATAACCTGGATGTGAACATACCAGCAGGCAATCAGAATTGGGAGACTCAAATTTGAGCCAAGTATTTTCCATCTTTTCCATTTTTTTTATTAATCAATTCCAGAAAAAAGAATGACCCAGCACTCTCCAAATATAATGACGCATTGTTTTTTTTAGTGTGTATCAGGAAGCACACAAATGGCTAGTTTAAAAATAGGCTATTGCATAAGCTGATACATTGCTGTATTCTTTTTTTATTTGGAGACATATATATATAACCAGTATTTGTTTTTTGCTTTTTTCTATCTTTGGCAATAAAATTATATGTGACTTTTTCTAAAAAAAAAAAAATCACTTAATCGAGGATGGTAGAGAATTTGCTGGAGTGACATGTCTTGATTTTTTTTTGCTAAAATTTGCAGCTGCTTTGATAATTATGTATTTTTTTCAATCTAGAGAATAAATCGCTATTGTGTATTTTTTCCTGGACAAACCACTATTTTCCCATCTTTGCGTGTACAGCTCTCATGTTGTATTGGATCTGTCAGCGGCTTCTCCAAACAGTCAGTGTTTTAAATTGGTCTCGTAACTGAAAGGATCATTAGATCATCAGCCCAGAGGCCCCACAGGCAATTTCTGCACAACACATCCAGACTTCCTTGCAAACCAGAATTGTATTAAGAACATATGGAGCCTTGAAACCGCAAACCCATGTTGGGCCCCTATCCATACATAAAAGGAGAAACCCAAAATAGATATAGCTTTATTCACACGTGGTGTCATTGCATCCAGTCCTTCTTTTTTGTTTTAATGTGTGCTATAGACTATAAAGCTTCCATATAGCAACATCTTATTACCCCCACAGTTTTTTTCCTTTCAATTCTGCTTTGTTTATGCCACTTATAACTTCATGATTACACTCCCTCCTTTGCTACTTGCTTTTATACAGTTATAATGTCTTATTCCTTGCACTGGATCTCAATACCTGGGTGCATCCATTTTGCTCTTTTCTGTTCTCGATGTTTAGAGTTTGCCCCTTTAGTGGCATTCTTTTATCTGATGGATCATGGGTAAATTAGCTTAGCAGCGACAATGGAACTTTACATAAACTCTGCCCATTGCAAAAAATCTCACTCCCCACAAGAAAGAGTAGAGCCTATATTTTCTTAATTATAACAAAAAAAATGTTGTGGGCAGGCCAATGTCAATGACATGCAAATTTCGATGCACAGAATGTCATTAATTGGAGAGTAGTCTGCTAATGCACTCAGCCATTGAATGGTGACTGAATTGGCTTCTGCAGCTCTGCAGAAAGCAGAACCACATCACCAGAAGGAAAATATGACCACCATTTCATGTATCAGAGGCACATGGTGAGAACAATGGATGAAGCACATGGTGAGAACAATGGATGGCGGCCATTTTAACTCACAGACATTGTTGTGACTTTTATACACGGTGCCATCTCGCCGGTGTTCCATCTCGCACGGTGTTCTGCGGAATCTGCATTAAACTGTATCTTCCAAACTACTGAATGGATCTGGGTGAATTTTGGATATGTGGTTCACCCAGATCCCCTGGTTCTGAGGATATACTTTATATGGGGTTATTGCATGTTTTGGGGTCCCTGTGATATTTTTTATAAAACTGTATTCCTCTGCCTGTGATAATGAGATTACCCATTGTGTTCAGTAATCCTATTACAGGCAGAGGGGAGGATTTTGTGTGGGAGTGTCTGTGTGTATTGTACCGATTGATTGGTTGTTTTGTCCCTCCCTGTGGGCGGACCTGTATTCTCAACAACTGTAATAAAAACCAGGCTGGGAGTGCCAGCCTCAGTTCCTGTTTTAACCCTCAAAGTGAAGTGTCGTCTCATTATTGGGGGAGGATTTATTGTATGCTGTTCCAGTTTGACTGGTAGGAGTGTAAACCTATTCGCATGGTTTTTCCTATTCGGCTGTATACAGCATTCATATGCTAGAGAGGATTCCTATGCTTCTCAGATTTGGTGGTTGTGGTGTCTGCTGCAGTGCTTGGAGTCCTCAGGAAGCGCTAGGAGCATCAGTCAGCGGAATGTACCCAGTCGGGGTGCCAGCGGTTCCGTTACAGGGACACTCCACTGCACACAAAAAAAAAGAAAAATCACAATTTAGTAGATATTTAATTATTTATTTTTAAAATATTTTACCAGGAAAGATACATTGAGATTTCTCTCGTTTTCAAGTATGTCCTGGGTCCACAAATCATTGCATTGTGTGTATTTTTTCACTGGGGCTATACCTAAAAACAACTTGCAGAAGCTGCAGATCTCTTATCTGTTGTCTTGGCAAGTCCTCCACTTCTAGCCTCGTTCAGGCTTTTTGTGGCTGTCCAATCATAGACTTCTCAAAGCAGCTCAATGAGAAGTCTTTGCAAGGCAGGTGCCCTGTGCAATTGATGCCTCTTGAGTTTAGCATTAGTAAGAAGTAACAGGACCTGTTGTCTGATTGACAGCCGGGGGAGAGAGAGGTATGGGGGGTTGCAACCAGGTAAATTTACTAAAGTCTCAATTTCGATTGAAATCTGCACTTTTTGTTAAATGGAAAAAAAGAAGAGAACACTCTTTATATAAAAAAAACATTTCAGCGAGCTAAATTGTTTTAGGGGTTTGGAGCGCCCTTTACTGGTGTAGTTTAGGTATATAGATCATGTCCCATGCTACATCACTGTTTAACTCCTAAATGGCAGAGAATTAAAGCGCTTTGTTTATGTAGTTCTAATCCTAATCCCATTTTTGTATCCCTGTCCATATCCTTTCTCATCACAGCAACCATGACACATGGGCTGCAGGTACTGTGATTTTTCCTTTTGCAAGCATGTCTCACATTCCCTAGGGGATCGTAGAACAGTATGATAGATGTCACACAATTCTGAAGTTGATACCAATCATCCTGCTTGTAAAAGTGTTCTCAAGAAAGATAAATTGTGCCTCAAGAAGAGGGCTGTAAACACGAGCTGGGAATGGGTGGTACATTAATGTAACAGCTATCAGTCTGGGAAAATGACAGCGACTGCAGCACTCTAGCGGGAAAAGTGTTCAGTTAACATCTTCTAAATGAGAGACCAATTGTAGAATTGTAATATCATGTAGACAAATTGGATTCTGCAAGATATCTTCATTAGACTTGTCTTCGAGTCAAAAGGGGTCTCAGTACAGGCAGCACTGCTAATGTAAGACATTTATACAGGCCAGGCCCGGACTGGCCATCGGGCAAACCAGGCAAATGCCCGGTGGGCTGCAGCCGGCCTCACAGGATCTCCCCGGCCGGCCCATGCAGGGTTGGCGCTATCAGAGCGCCAACCCTGCTGTGTGCCTTCATGGGCCCACAGGCACTGACATGCTGCCGCTGGCTGGGAAGGGAGGGAGAGGAGGACCCAGGGAGCTCTACCCTGCAGCTCCACCGGGTTCATCTTGCGAGGTCGGAGAGTTGCCGCGGTTACCCCAGGAACTGCAGGGTAGAGTTCACTCACCACTAGGACCACCAGGGACTGCAGCACGGCCATCCTCCATGGCAGCATGGCTCCCCCACCCTCCCCCCCCCACCCTCCCAGGCTAAAGGTAAGAAGGGAGGGGGGATATAAAGTTTATTTTATTTTTTTAATAAATAATACATATTAAATATATTTACATCTTGCACCCCCCACACACACAATCCCTCCAGACATATTCACATACACAGCACACACAGAGCACACACACACTAACAGCCCACACACACACACATCACACTCACACTAACAGCACCCTCACACATCCACAGCACCCTCAGACACACGCAAAGCACCCTCACACATACACAGCAGCCTCAGACACACACACAGCACACTAACATCACACATCACCCTCACACACACACACAGCACCCTCACACTAACAGAACACTTACACACACAGCACACTTACACACACACACAGCACCGTCACACTAACCGCACACTCACACACAGAGCACACACACACCAACAGCACACAAATGCTTTAGCATTTATGAACACACACACAGCACACTCACACTTACAGTGCCCTCACACACACACACAGCACCCTCAGACACAAACACAACACCCTCACAGACACAGCACACTCACACACACAGCACCCTCACACATACACAGCACCCTCAGACACACACACAGCCCGCTAACATCACACAGCACCATCATACACACACACACACACACAGCACCCTCACACTAACAGAACACTTACACACACAGCACTCTTACACACAGTCACACACACAGCACCGTCATGCACACACAGCACCTTCACACACATACAGCACCCTCACACTAACAGCACCCTCACACACACAGCACCCCTCTTACACACACACTTCACCCTTCACACATACACACAGCACACCCAACACACCGCGCCCCTCACTCATACAATATGTCCAAACATATATATATATATATATATATATATATATATATATAATGAAAAAGTAGATGCTTGGCACTCTCCTTACATTTAAAATAAAGATATCTTGCCTGGGTGCTGTATCCACTGACGTCCAATATGCAGAAAAATAAAAAACGGGATGCTCTCGCAGGTCTTCATATAGGTGAAAAATAGTGCTTTATTAATACATAGGATGTATACAGAAATCGACGTTTCGACCCTGCTGGGTCTTTTGATCGATTGATCGGTCAATTTCTGTATACATCCTATGTATTAATAAAGCACTATTTTTCACCTATATGAAGACCTGCGAGGGCATCCCGTTTTTGATTTTTTCTGTATATTGCACGTCAGTGGATACAGCACCCAGGCAAGATATGTTTATTTTTAAATGTAAGGAGAGTGCCAAGCATCTACTTTTTCATAATATATATATATATAGTCTTTTGAAAAAAGACCCGGCAGGGTCGAAACTTCGGTCGATTTCTGTATGCATCCTATGTATTAATAAAGCACTATTTTTCACCTATATGAAGACCTGCGAGAGCATCCCGTTTTGGATTTTTTATATATATATATATATATATATATATATATACAGATACACGCTAGATCCCTTACCCACCTATGGATCACCTAATCTATACACACACTAGATCCCTATATACACTCTGAATCCTACACACACACACACACACACACACACGATCTCCTATACACACTCTGGGTCCTTTACATACTAAATCCCCTACACACACACTGCTACACCTACACATGCTACATTCCTGACATACAAACTCTGGATCCCCTATGCACACACTACATTCCTTGTAAGCAAACACATGCCTCACTCTCTACAACTCCTACACACACTACAGCCAGTATGCACACACTCGCTACATCATTAGTGATAACAAAACACACCCTCTCTGGCCCCGCTCCATTCTCAGATGGCCGCTGTGATTGAAAAATGCCCGGGCCAACAGATGGATTTGGAAATAAATTCTATAAGGAAATGAAAGTTCAATTAGTAGGTTATCTAAAGAATACTTTTAACATTGCTGTCTCAAAAGGAAGGTTTCCAAATGAAATGTTAAAAGCAAACATTTTACCAATATTAAAACCAGGAAAAGATCCAACTAATGTTAAAAGCTACCGTCCAATATCGTTAATAAACGTAGATATTACGTTATTTTCCTCTATTATAGCCTATAGAATGAAAGAAGTTTTTAAATATTTAGTCCATTCTGATCAAATAGGCTTCGTCACAGAAAAAATGGCAAATAATAACATTAGAAGATTGAGTGATGTATTGGACATATCGCAACAAAACTCAAGTCCCATGCTGATCCTGTCTTTAGATGCCAAAAGGGCTATTGACAGGATCAGCTGGGACTTTATGGAATATACTTTAGAAGCAGTTGGAGTAAAAGGCTGGCTTTTTACCGCAATAATGGCATCATATAGAGATCCAATGGCTAGAACAATTGATCCTAATATATGCTCAAACTGGTTAAAACTAAAAAACGGGACCAGACAAGGATGCCCTTTATCTCCTATCCTATACATATTAACTATAGAAGTATTGGCCAACAGAATTAGACAGCGTACAGAGATTAAAGGTTTTATAAGCAAAGGAACAGTGTTTTTACTGTAAGAACAATCAGGATGTGGAATTCTCTGCCTGAAGAAGTGGTTTTATCAGAGTCCATACAGATGTTCAAACAGCTACTAGATGCATACTTGCAAAAACAGAATATTCAAGGATATAATCTTTCAATGTAGGGTAATAACTGCTTGATCCAAGGATAAATCTGACTGCCATTCTGGGGTCAAGAAGGAATTTTTTTCCTAGCTTGTTGCAAAATTAGAAGTGCTTCAAACTGGGGTTTTTTTTCCTTCTTTTGGATCAGCAGCAAAAAACATATGTGAGGAAGGCTGAACTTGATGGATGCAAGTCTCTTTTCAGCTATGTAACTATGTAACTATGTAACTATAACAACAACAAAAAATGAAGCAAAGATGTCACTTTATGCTGATGATACAATTATTTATTTAAGTAATCCTTCAACCTCCTTACCAAATGTGATGTCAGAAATAGATCTATATAGTGCAGTTTCAAACTATAAATTAAATAAAACAAAATCAAATGCACTATATATTAATTTATCAAAAAAAGATATAGATATCTACCAATAAACTTATGGTTTCATAAATGCTAAAACATTTGTTTACTTGGGAATTAAAATCTGTAAGAATATAAACAGTAAAATGCAAATAAATGTCATAGATCTCCTAAAGGAAACTAATAAAAACTTAAAGGAATTGAGAAAATTAGAAATATCCTGTGGAGGTAGAATAAATACCCTGAAATCATATGTTTTACCGAAATGGATATATTTGTTTAGGATGCTACCTCTAGCTATACCGACATCATGGTTAACAATGGTAAGAACGGCCTTTTCAAACTATGTATGGCGAGGGAAAAAACCCAGAATTAAAAACACAGTGTTATCCAGAGGAAGAAAAAATGGGGGTTTGGGATATCCAAATATAATAAAATATTATGAGGCGGGGATCAACATGCATGTTATGGCATGTCAGTTAGAGCAAAATAACACAGAAGCTTTGATAAATATAGAACTGGAAGTTAGCCAACTGAAAGACCCACTTGATTTAATATGGAATATAAAAAAATGCAAATTAGCCAAATCGTATACTCAGCCAAATTATTCCAATATGGCAAAAAATTATTAAAAAAAATTAATATGGAAAATAAAATCTTTGACTTTCAAAGTCTGAATGCACTAGAAATTATAATGAAGAATATTTCCTTAAAAACATGGAAAGCCAAACATATATATACAATTAAAGATTCAGTCAGAGATAACAAAATAAAATCCTTTAATATGTTGGCAGAAGAGTTCCACGTGATATTCAAAGATATTTTCACTTATATCAGGGTTCAGAAGGAAACCAGTATGAAATATTAATACAATTTTATAACAGAACAAAGTAAAACAGCTTTTCTCCAGATGTGTTAAACTAATAGAGGGTTAAAAAATGGAATAACAATTAAAGAATAAAAATAGATGTAAAAGATTGGATATCTTCGGCCTATAAAATCAACAAATATGTTCACTCACTTACGCTGATAGAAACCCATTTTGAATTGATTAATTTATGGTACATGACCCCAGTAAGAATATCGAAATTTGCCGTAGGAGTGAGCAATCAAGTTGGAATTGTAGAGAAGAGAAAGGGAATTATGTACATATGTGGTGGACATGCAAAAAAGTGTCTGTGGTGTGGCAGTGGACCCAACATATTATATACAAATTGTATGTTAAACTATCATTAATTCCAGAAATAATGCTATTACATATCTATTGCCCGAAATTAAGGTAGACCAATTTCTGATCACTCATTGCCTAATAGCCTTCCAGATAGTGATAGCAAGAAATTGGAAAGGCGAAAAAGTTTTTACTATTAACCAAGTATGCTCACAATTATTATATCAAATCAAAATGGAAAATGATTATTCTGAATGCCTGAGTAAAACCTCCAGATTATGGGATAAATAGGACAAATAATTACTTATCTCATCAAACTAAGATTAGAATAAGAAGGAAATAAGGCCTATATGTTTTATTGGGAACTCTTGTTGGGTGGGGGGATGTTTAATGTGCTGGAACATAACTCAGATCTATCAAGATGGTCAAAAGGGCAATAAAAGGTTTAACAGAAGAAGATCTGTAGAGGTCCTGGTGAGTTTTTCTTCCTGTGCTAATGTCTGTGTATTTTGTAGTCGCATGTTTGAAAATGATGTTGTTTGTAAATTGATATTTAACCCCTTAAGGACACATGACATGTCTGACATGTCATGATTCCCTTTTATTCCAGAAGTTTGGTCCTTAAGGGGTTAAAGAAAATAAAAATATTTATGAAAAAATGCCCGGGCACACATTAAAATGTCACTGGCAGCAGCAGCATAATAAAGGGGAGCAAAACGCTGCAGCCTCCCCCTGCACTTTCACCTACTGTGTTCTGCGTGAGCTGGACCAGTGCCTTGAAACTGCCCAGTCTGTCATTGGAGCTCCCAGTAGCATCTAGAGCAGGGTTGCCTAAAAGTTAGATCCCCAGATGTTTTAACTGCAGCTTCCGTGATGCTTTGTCATTCTAAAGGCATGCAAAGCATCATGGCAGTTGTAGGTCTTCAACATCCGGGGATCTACCTTTTAAGCACCCCTGATCTAGAGTGAGTGGAGGCCCAGATATGTAACTGGACTTCATATCCTGCTTAGGCAACACCGAGGAACACTGCATGATGCTCTGAGCACCAACAACAGATCGGACAGAGAATCTGCACAATCCTCTGCCAAGGCCCTGCTACATTAGTGGCAGGTGGTTATATGGAAGGGCACAGTGGGGGTAGGGATGGGCTGGGCTGAGGAAGGAGGATACAAATCCACACCCTAACTTCAACTTAATAGAAAGCTATAGGCATCAAAATAACTTTAGCTTAATTAAGCTGTTTTAGTGTATGGATCATGCCCCCTGAAGTCTCACTGCTCAATTATCTACTCTTTAGGAGTTAAACCACTTATGTCTCTGTTCATACAGCCCTAGCCACACCTCCCCTGGCTGTGACTGATGCAGCCTGCATGAAGAAATTTCAATCAGAAGTTAACTTGCTTTAGACGTTTTTATCTCCTGCTCTGTAAGTTGATCTTTTAAAGAACAAAAAAAAAAACAACACACAAACACACAAAAAAAAAAAGAAAGAAAAAATTTAATTCTAAATTAAACATACTGTACAATAAAGTAAGTGTAAACATTAGATCTCACTTTACAGGAAGTGTCTAGGAAAGCTTTGCAAATCATATGCATGAAGGGGTGACAAGGGCTGCATAAACAAAGTTATTTAACTCCTAAATGGCAGAGAATTGAGCAATGAGACCGGAGGGGCATGATCTATACACCTAAACTACTTCATTAAGTTAAAGATGTTTTGGTGACTATGGTGTCCATTTAGGGCACACAGTAAAAACAAAATTTTCAACAACTTACACTAACAAAATTGCAATGATGGTAAAATGGAAGTAGAATCATATAACTGTATGCAGTGTGAGTCATTAAAATAGCACCAATATTTCTCCTGCTACAGATCCTGTAACATCAATGCAATTTGAAACATATTTAGCACTTGCCGTTGATTCAGAAAAAGCAACAACTGAGGCCTTTGTAATTTGTTTTTCAGATTCAACAATAATGTTAGTTTTTTCGCCTTTTCCCCCTTTCTTATTACATGACATGCATTTTAAAAAAGACTAATTTTGTTTAGAACACAAGACCAAGAAACCAACCGCGATTTAGCAAGCTTGTCCCAGAGGCCAAATCAGTCTTTATTTCCAGTAACGGTCGTGTGATTTGTCAAGGAATGACACAGTTTTGGCCCTGTGTTTTATATCCATGAAATCATTTGCAGTTTTTTTACTAAACACAAAATTTCGAAATCTTGGCAAAAATAACAAAATTGTATCCTTACTATCCAGTCCCCTTTCACTTATTTTTAAAGGACCATTAAAAGGCATAGAGGCAACTGCATCTTAATGATGTGGCCCTTTACTTTTAATCCTGTAATGTAAAATTTTAGGGATGTGCATGGGGCAAATTTTTGTTTCGGTTCGACATTCCGAAATTCGGGACTTTGGCAATTCGGAACTACGGGACTTCGGCATTTCGGGACTTCGGCACTTCGGGACTTCTCAGTAGGTGTCCCCCCCCCAGTGTGTATCAGGGTCCCTGAGGACAGGTGTCAATCCATATCTGCCAAGTGACCCTATGTAGGGGGAACAGTCCCTATTCTGCTCTGTGTCAGTGTCTGGGGAGTATCTGCAGTAATACAGAGTGTCTGGAGGAAGTATCTGCAGTAATACAGAGTGTCTGGAGGAAGTATCTGCAGTAACACAGGGTGTCTGGAGGGAGTATCTGCAGTAAAACAGGGTGTCTGGGGGGAGTATATGCAGTAACACAGGGTGTCTGGAGGGAGTATCTGCAGTAACACAGGGTGTCTGGGGGGAGTATCTGCAGTAACACAGGGTGTCTGGAGGGAGTATCTACAGTAACACAGAGTGTCTGGAGGGAGTACCTGCAGTAATAAAGAGTGTCTGGAGGGAGTATCTGCAGTAACACAGATTGTCTGGAGGGAGTATCTGCAGTAACACAGAGTGTCTGGAGGGAGTATCTGCAGTAACACAGAGTGTCTGGAGGGAGTATCTGCAGTAACAGTATCTGGAGGGAGTATCTGCAGTAACACAGAGTGTCTGGAGGGAGTATCTGCAGTAACACTGGGTGTCTGGAGGGAGTATCTGCAGTAACACTGGGTGTCTGGAGGGAGTATCTGCAGTAACACAGAGTGTCTGGAGGGAGTATCTGCAGTAACACAGAGTGTCTGGAAGGAGCATCTGCAGTAACACAGAGTGTCTGGAGGGAGTATCTGCAGTAACACATGGTGTCTGGAGGGAGTATCTGCAGTAACACAGAGTGTCTGGAGGGAGTATCTGCAGTAACACAGTGTCTGGAGGGAGTATCATGCTATGTTCACTTGGAACTATTCGCCAGCGAACCGTTCGGGGTTCTGATCTATTATATATATATATATATATATATATATATATACACACACACACACAATCACACAATATGGGGATATTGAGACTACATATTGAGCCTTAAAATGTTGTCAATGCATGTGAAACTTATTTGCATTCAGTGTGCAAACAGAGTATGGTTTTTATGTAAAGTTGTACTATGAAAAGTTCAACATTAAAAGCACTTTAACTCAGCCGCGACCTATATACAGCAATTACAAGAGTTATAAATGCTGTGAGGTCAGACCCAGACAGCAGCCTCTGATGAAGTGACCCTGTTGAGTCACGAAATGCGTAAGGGTTTGAGACCGTTGCCGCTCGAGAACCAGGTCCTAGTGGAACGCAGGTTGGCGAACTAAGTGGAACGCACGCAAAGGAGAATTCACTGCAATCTCCCAACCGGCTGGCTGGAGTTCTACCACTACACTATCAGCTACCCATAGACCTTGTGGATTCCCAAGGACCCTAAATTCGTTTGATTTCACTTCACCCTTGTGAGTGCATTTTATTTGATTTCTTATTGAATTATTCAGTTTTAATTGAGAGCACGATGGCTTTGCATTTTGTATTACAGATCACAGAGGAGATCATATCACTCTATATCTGCATCTGTGATTTCTGAGTGTGATTCTGGCGACATCACTATCTGGGAAATCAGTTATTCCAGTAACTGAATACTACATACCATTATTTGGTTATCTTATATCAGCTCCAGATACACTTATACGTCTGTTACATTTTAGTTAACAGCAGTGTATCTTGTGAGCTGACACATTACAAATAATAGACTCTTGTTGGACTTTCTCACGAACTGTTTATTTACAAATTCCAACTGGATATTATTATATTGGTTACAATTAACTAACAATTTTTGTTGTATAATCAAGAGCCTCTAGCTTCTAGACTAGAGGGTTATAATATCTACAGCTTTTGTGTATTAATAGTTGCCTACACAAATCCACCGTTTAGGCAGCAGGTCCCCAATCAGTTTATTCTACCCCTGCTATATGCGGCTTTATATCTCTCCACACGAGTATTGACCCATAGGGATAGTATTACTCTGGGTTGGTACCAGTTTACTCTAAGGTACTATTATTGTGCATTTGTTTTGTTCCTAATAACATTTGTACATTTCCCGATCACTATCAGAGTGATTACATTCAACAGTTCCACAAATCATCTCCTAGTACGTGTAGGACTCTACTATCCTACTTTTATCCAGTTTATAGAGGACCTTAATATGTATTTTTACACATTTTTTCATATTAATGATAAGCCTCTAAACTAATTTATTACAATCAGGTGGTCCAAATTCCAAGTTATTTTTGTTATTAGTGTAGCACACCTGCACTGCCAGCTAGGTTTTATTTTTATTTTTTTTATTTTGATGGAGGGTTAGTAATTGTATACATTTCTAGATTAGGTGAATTGTTGCCACGGATACGTTGATCACACTGGAGAGATGTGATAGTGTTATGGTCTGTTGGTTTACAACAGTAAAGATTTTTGTTTTTGATCTTTTTTTTTCCCCCAATTGGTTACTAACAAAAATAGCCTCAAGCTGATTTTTGATTTTTATCTTTGAAAGGCAACAGACCATTGTCAGTTTTCTATAGATTGTACGCTAACAAATTTGCATACATTTCAATGACTTAAGGTAATGGTAGTATTCAATCTACTTTTTTTCTCTCTCTCCATTTCCTTTGACTTTGTTGTTTTATAATGCTTTATTGTGTCTAACACTCTAAAGGGTATATAGGACATTGCCTTGAGTCAAGGTGGGGTGAACAAAAGAATGATTTTAATGCTTTTTTTTTTTTTAATTTATACTCTCAAGGTGGGGTATAGAATAGACAAATTAGACAATTTTGTATATTTTATATTGTCTTTAGTAAAGGTGGGGTGAGTGACAATATATGATTTTGCATTTTCTATTTGTTTATCCACAAGGGGTTAAACATTTATGGCTTTACTAAGGTTATAGTAAATTTTATACGGTTATGAGGATGTATTCCTTAGTACACATTAATACTGGGTGCATTTTGCTCACATTTATGTTTACAATGTTTTAGATGACCATTTGTGAATCCAGACCGTAATACTGATCCAAGGATGATAATCAACCCACTAGTGATTTGCATACTAATGCTGCACACTTTCTGTGCTAAGTATCTTAATTTCTGGAAGCCAAGGGCCTATCGATAAATTATTACAAATCCTCAAGGGCTCAAACACAAACCCACTCCAGCTATACAACTTTCAATAAACGTGCACAAACACCTTCACTCAGATTCCCACTCCAAACAATAAACTGTGTTTCTCCCTTGTGTGGTCTCTTCAATACACTAAGTGAATAGCAAATTAACTGTTGTTGGTGTCAAACTACACCAGGTGTCATGGCGGGCAGAGGTCAGAGGCCTAATAGCTCAACGTATGCAAGTCCAAGGTTAAAGGAACAGTGCTGGTGGCACAGGTAACTGAGCGTGACGGAGTGAAGTCTAATGGTGGCAGTGATGCCGAGCCTGTGAGGGTAATGGAAGGTTATGGATATTGCTGAAGGAGTTCAAATTATTGGTAAAAATATGATAACAGAGTGCCTCAATGATTCGGCTAAATTATGCCTTGCAGTACCCTAAATTATAAACATATGGGGTTGTCAAGTCACTTGTGTCTCAGTAAAACATACATAATACAAGTACTGTATTTATTTTAGAGGGCTCACTTTCTATTTGAGTCATTCGCCCTCTAGGTGGGGAATGTAAGAATTGATATGCCAAACTGCAATATTGTATATAACTTTCTGTGTGTGTGACTGGTTTCACAAGTTAGGGTCATCTACTTCAGTGTTTCCCAACCCAGTCCTCAAGGCACACCTACCAGTCCAGGATTTAAGGATTACCCAGTTTTGTCTAAAGTGTTTTTTCTTTTTTTTTTTTTCTAAAAACACCTTAGACAAAACTGGGTAATCCTTAAATCCTGGACTGGTAGGTGTGCCTTGAGGACTGGGTTGGGAAACACTAATCTACTTTATAACAGTATGATAAGGATCAAAGCTTTCAGTTGCATTTTACAACACGCAGCTAAAACAAAAGCTTACATCCCTCCAGCAGTTCTCCAGCCAACCAGTTTTCCATGCATGTTATCAGAAGACCAGAGTAATGAACATCTAGGTGTAACCATGGTAGTATGTGTATTCCCAAGCTATCCTGTCTCTCAAAGAAGTCCAGGCCTGCTCCAAAGTTACCCAAAAACCAACCCTAACTGGTCACAAAAAATATTCCTGCGGACGCCCATGTGTGTCAAAATGTTTTATTTATTTTTTTAAGAGATTTTACTTAGAAGGTCTACCACTCCTTGCTCCCTCTTCACTCTGCTCTTGGCATCGAGCACGCATGGTCTGGAGTGTGTATACAGTCTCTCCACACGCTTCACGCTTCCAACTTGCAGGTGTTGGATTCACTCCCCCCTTGCTTTCAGGGCCGATTTAATTTTGCCTCAGAGCTGCCTCTCAGTTATCCCGGCTTTTACCACTAAGTATCGCTGTCTCCTCACTCGCTCCCAGCCTTCAGCCCGTTTGCTCCCTGCATTCACCGCGAGACATGACCAGCGTGCGTCGTCACGTCATCTCTCCCGCCCACAGCACTGAATACCCATTACCCAACAATTTATGTTCTGCTTAAATCTAGATATATATTCATTACACTGAATGTAGATCTAGATTTAAGCAGAACAAAATCGTACACAAACAGATTTACTATAACAAACATACATTAATATGCATGTATAAATGAAGGGACTGCTGAGCGATAGGGTTGCATATTGAAGAAACTGGCCCTGGGGTTTGTCATTGTAAGGAACAATAAGAGGAGATTTATAGTTGCCTACACAAAGAGATATTAATAGTTGCCTACACAAATCCACCGTTTAGGCAGCAGGTCCCCAATCAGTTTATTCTACCCCTGCTATATGCGGCTTTATATCTCTCCACACGAGTATTGACCCATAGGGATAGTATTACTCTGGGTTGGTACCAGTTTACTCTAAGGTACTATTATTGTGCATTTGTTTTGTTCCTAATAACATTTGTACATTTTCCGATCACTATCAGAGTGATTACATTCAACAATTCCACAAGGACTCTACTATCCTACTTTTATCCAGTTTATAGAGGACCTTAATATGTATTTTTACACATTTTTTTCATATTAATGATAAGCCTCTAAACTCATTTATTACAATCAGGTGGTCCAAATTCCAAGTTATTTTTGTTATTAGTGTAGCACACCTGCACTGACAGCTAGGTTTTATTTTTATATTTTGATGGAGGATTAGTAATTGTATAAATTTCTAGATTAGGTGAATTGTTGCCACGGATACGTTGATCACACTGGAGAGATGTGATAGTGTTATGGTCTGTTGGTTTACAACAGTAAAGATTTTTGTTTTTGATCTTTTTTTTTTTTCCCCAATTGGTTACTAACAAAAATAGCCTCAAGCTGATTTTTGATTTTTATCTTTGAAAGGCAACAGACCATTGTCAGTTTTCTATAGATTGTACGCTAACAAATTTGCATACATTTCAATGACTTAAGGTAATGGTAGTATTCAATCTACTTTTTTTCTCTCCATTTACTTTGACTTTGTTGTTTTATAATGCTTTATTGTGTCTAACACTCTAAAGGGTATATAGGACATTGCCTTGAGTCAAGGTGGGGTGAACAAAAGAATGATTTTAATGCTTTTTTTTTTAATTTATACTCTCAAGGTGGGGTATAGAATAGACAAATTAGACAATTTTGTATATTTTATATTGTCTTGAGTAAAGGTGGGGTGAGTGACAATATATGATTTTGCATTTTCTATTTGTTTATCCACAAGGGGTTAAACATTTATGGCTTTACTAAGGTTATAGTAAATTTTATACGGTTATGAGGATGTATTCCTTAGTACACATTAATACTGGGTGCATTTTGCTCACATTTATGTTTACAATGTTTTAGATGACCATTTGTGAATCCAGACCGTAATACTGATCCAAGGATGATAATCAACCCACTAGTGATTTGCATACTAATGCTGCACACTTTCTGTGCTAAGTATCTTAATTTCTGGAAGCCAAGGGCCTATCGATAAATTATTACAAATCCTCAAGGGCTCAAACACAAACCCACTCCAGCTATACAACTTTCAATAAACGTGCACAAACACCTTCACTCAGATCCCCACTCCAAACAATAAACTGTGTTTCTCCCTTGTGTGGTCTCTTCAATACACTAAGTGAATAGCAAATTAACTGTTGTTGGTGTCAAACTACACCAGGTGTCATGGCGGGCAGAGGTCAGAGGCCTAATAGCTCAACGTATGCAAGTCCAAGGTTAAAGGAACAGTGCTGGTGGCACAGGTAACTGAGCGTGACGGAGTGAAGTCTAATGGTGGCAGTGATGCCGAGCCTGTGAGGGTAATGGAAGGTTATGGATATTGCTGAAGGAGTTCAAATTATTGGTAAAAATATGATAACAGAGTGCCTCAATGATTCGGCTAAATTATGCCTTGCAGTACCCTAAATTATAAACATATGGGGTTGTCAAGTCACTTGTGTCTCAGTAAAACATACATAATACAAGTACTGTATTTATTTTAGAGGGCTCGCTTTCTATTTGAGTCATTCGCCCTCTAGGTGGGGAATGTAAGAATTGATATGCCAAACTGCAATATTGTATATAACTTTGTGTGTGTGACTGGTTTCACAAGTTAGGGTCATCTACTTCAGTGTTTCCCAACCCAGTCCTCAAGGCACACCTACCAGTCCAGGATTTAAGGATTACACAGTTTTGTCTAAGGTGTTTTTTCTTTTTTTTCTAAAAACACCTTAGACAAAACTGGGTAATCCTTAAATCCTGGACTGGTAGGTGTGCCTTGAGGACTGGGTTGGGAAACACTGATCTACTTTATAACAGTATGATAAGGATCAAAGCTTTCAGTTGCATTTTACAACACGCAGCTAAAACAAAAGCTTACATCCCTCCAACAGTTCTCCTGCCAACCAGTTTTCAATGCATGTTATCAGAAGACCAGAGTAATGAACATCTAGGTGTAACCATGGTAGTATGTTTATTCCCAAGCTATCCTGTCTCTCAAAGAAGTCCAGGCCTGCTCCAAAGTTACCCAAAAACCAACCCTAACTGGTCACAAAAAATATTCCTGCGGACACCCAAACCTCTTTAAAAAAAAAATAAAAAAAAAATAAAAAGAGGTTTTACTTAGAAGGTCTACCACTCCTTCCTTACTCCCTCTTCACTCTGCTCTCGGCATCGAGCACACATGGTCTGGAGTGTGTATACAGTCTCTCCACACTCTTCACGCTTCCAACTTGCAGGTGCTGGATTCACTCCCCCTTGCTTTCAGGGCCGATTTAATTTTGCCTCAGAGCTGCCTCTCAGTTATCCCGGCTTTTACCACTAAGTATCGCTGTCTCCTCACTCGCTCCCAGCCTTCAGCCCGTTTGCTCCCTGCATTCACCGCGAGACATGACCAGCGTGCGTCGTCACGTCATCTCTCCCGCCCACAGCACTGAATACCCATTACCCAACAATTTATGTTCTGCTTAAATCTAGATATATATTCATTACACTGAATGTAGATCTAGATTTAAGCAGAACAAAATCGTACACAAGCAGATTTACTATAACAAACATACATTAATATGCATGTATAAATGAAAGGACTGCTGAGCGATGGGGTTGCATATTGAAGAAACTGGCCCTGGGGTTTGTCATTGTAAGGAACAATAAGAGGAGATTTAAAAAAAAAAAAAATAAGTTACAAAAATAAAATGACACCAGTTACCAGGATTTCTGAAGCCAGCCATTGACTTTGCATGGGACATCAAGACAAGCCTGTGTTTTGCCTGTCATATTGCGCTGTCAATGGGTAACAGCATCAGTACATAGAGTTTAAAATGGTGTGCAGTTTCCCCACGTTGTTTTGAACAGGAAAACAACAAAAAACGCCAAGCAAAGCAAATCTTCACAACTATATAGGTTAAAGGAGTTTATTAAGTTAATATATAAATAGATAATAACACATAAAGGAAGTTGGACTCTGGTCACCGGTATCTGTTGTAATTGAAGTGTAGACGTGGCATGGGAAATCTCGTGTGTTGCCACTCTCTGCCTTTTATTTCTCGTCCCATTTGACACATGGCACATGGCAGGCAGCAGCATATTGAGCAGTAATCGTTCATAAGGTTACCCTGCATGATAAAAAGATCAATAAAATCATTTGCTGGATAAGAGTCTTCTTTTCAGCCTATGTAACTGCAGTTTGTAACAATATAAAATCAGTCACATGACATGACAAATTAAATGATGTGTTACCTTGTAATAAGAATGTTTGGCTTACGAAATAATATAGAACATGCCTACCAAGAATTAAAAAGAAACATTTGCGATATGTGATCAAAAGGTGTGGCCAATTGGGACAATTAAAATAAGCGAGGGGACAACAGTTGATTTAGGTGCACAAAGTGATAGGAAATCAGTATTCACTACAAAGTCAGGCTGGCAGGATTTGCGTAAAAAAAAAAAAAATTATTCTGCAACAAACATTTTCAGAATACCACACATATGAAAACTAGTTTGCCCATCAACCTTTGTGGCATCTTCAAGCATTACATCAATTAACACAATATGTATCACATGCAAATACCGTACAGGTGGCAGCCATATATTCTAGCTATTGATTAGATCAGCAGTTAAAGGGATTCTATAATGTAAAGAATACAACTTTGTATTCTTTACACTATAGAACCTCTGGCCCCCCTACCTTGTGGCTAACCCCTCTCCAGCACAGAAAGTATTGAAAAAAACAACACTCGCCCAATTTCAGTGCCGATTTCCCTCAGTGCTTGGTCAGAGCTCTGCTGCCTCTGATGTCATGTGACGGGGAGTGTTAATACACGGCAAGCGATGTGAGCGTATTAGGTCCTTTCCCAGGGCTTTTTTTTTTTTTTTAACACACACACACATTACTCTTAGGGGTTCCCCCTGGCTGGTATTTTATGGTATTTGAGGCTACCTGGCCAGTGCCAGTCTTGCAGAAAAAACGGCAATACAAATGCCGGCATATTTCTATGTATAAACAGAGATTACTCTGCAATACCTGCGCTGGCCAGTAGGGGTCACTGTATGTGGAGAGAGGCAGGGAGTTACAGCATATCCCTGCCTCTCTCTACTCACTGATCCGTGGGGGAGCAGCTACACAGCACAGAGAGTTCAGACAGCAGCTCCCAGCCTGCAGCTCAGGGAAGTGAGGGATGGGGTAAAAGCTGCAGGGAGACATGGGTACACTGGGAGACCCTAGGGGACACTGGGTGACCTGGGGACACTTAGACACAGACACTGTCTGTGTCCCCAAGTCTGTGTCTCCATATATCCCAGTCAGTGTCCCTATGTCTCAGTGTCTCCCAGTGTCCCCTAGTGTCCCAATGTCTCACAGTGTTCCCATGTCTCTTAAGTGACCCCTAGTGTTTAGGGGACACTGGGAGACATGGGCACTGAGACACTGATACATAGGGGACACAGACACTAGAGGATACTGGGAGACATGAGTACACTGGAAGACTAGGAGACTAGGGGACACTAAGACACTGGGAGACAGGGACACACTGGGAACAATCCATCTTTTATTCAGCAGAATAAATGTAAGTAGTTTTTTGGTGATTTTACAGAATTCTCTCAGGTCACTCCTTGCAAGCATACATAATTATGCAAATTAGTAAGGCCGGTCTTTTTTTCCAGGAAAGGTGGCAACACACTCTCCTTCACATACTCTTGCTTAACTATGGAAACTTTAGAGGGATGTATGGGAACAAAACTTGTGTGGATTGACCGACCATGAAATTAGTTAAGGTAAAGCTGACTTTGTGCACAATGCAAATGATCTTGCTGCTTCAGTCTCTAACACTATGGCATGTTCCCGTTCTTCTACACTTCCTTCATACAGCTTTTCTCTGTCCCAGATTGTATACTAGGAGCTTCTGCCTGCTTTTGAGGAGGTTAGGAGAGGAATGGACCAGTGAGTGCTGGGGACAGTCCTTAGAAAGTGTGGAGCAAACTCAGATGCATTTATGCCACGCTCAGGGTGCTGTCTGCATAGTATGTCCTCAGTTGGCCACCTTGCATAATTGGCAGACAGCCTGACATGCATTCATGTAAGGTTGGCCTTCCAATTCTTTAGGCAGACCTGCTCCCTTTTTAAGGCATGTTTGTCTCTTTGGGCAGTTCTGATTACATCATTTGCGTCAGTGGCCCACCCTTTTACCCCACGCATTGACTGCCTGCTTCACTGGACACTACTGTTAGGGATATGGATTTACTTGAAAGATTAAATCATAAATTAGAGATATTAGCATAGAGTGTTTTATTCTCATAGCTGCATCCTATGAGTTTCCCTTCAGCACCACTTCCGCCAGAAACATGACGATTGGTAGATATGACAGTTTTTGGTCGATAAGATTCTGTAATTAGGCCCATCATAATTGTCAGCACCAGGCCCACTGGGCTCTTAATCTGACCCTGCACTTCCCCGTAGGAAAGCTATGCTTCAATGCTTTACTATGGGGATTTTATGGACGCTGCATGTCCTCATGCAGAGCTTGAGAATGTCCAGTTTATAAGTAACTTAACCACCAGAAGTGCCTCTAGTTGCTGTCTGACCACTAATAGAGGCAATCTTAGTCCTGCAATGTAATCATTGCAGTTTCTCAAGAACTGCAGTGACTTACATTGCAGGACTAAGGGAGACAGGGACACTGCACCCAGACCACTTCAATAGTGTCCCTTTAACCTTCGGCAAAGATGCAAGTTATGTACAGGATATCTGGTTGGAGAGCCAGCCTCCAAGTGGCATTATCAACATTAGAACACTTTTTTAAAATTAAAAACTTAACAGAAAACCGTAGACTAAGCCGGTCTCATTATTGGTATAGCTATTTGCCTGCAAACTTCATTGTGAGGACCAATGCGGTGTGCTCTGCGTGCCATGGGCTGTCTTAATAAACTAGGGCATAAACCTAAATTGTGGCACTTAAGAGGGTGTGGGGGATATATAGCAGGTCACAGGCAAGTTAGAGCATCTTACAGAGCCAGAGGAATGTATAAGGTAAAGTAAACTTTAAAACAAAAATCAGAAGCGGTTTGGTCTTATAAGAGTAAACCAGGTGAAAGTTCAGACTGTTTCAAGCTGGAGCATCTGTCGTCCCCGCCAGGATCCTTCCTGGAACAAATGGGAAGATCCCGCTTTCTGCCCTATGTCAGAGGAGCTTCTACTGGGACTCCCAAGGCCTGGAGGAAAGCCGGGGCATCGCAGAGTTGCATGAGCGGAAACTTTTTGCCGTTCTTTTCTGCCACCAGGCAGTGTGGGCTCCATCTATACGGAATCTTTAAGTCTCAGGAGCTTGGTGGTGGCTGGGGGGGAATGCCTCCACTGTATTGCCAACCTGGAGAGGTCCCAGAAATAGGATAGCTGGGAGACGTCAAATGTTAGGGAAGGGGATGCTCTCACAACCTCCAGTACTGCAGTCTTGTCAGTCTCTTTGGAATTTAAGGAACACATCTCTAGAGGCCTCCAGGGGTGCTTTTGCAGCCTTCAGTAGTCTGAAGCAGCAGGCAGTAGCAGCTTGCTTTGCCTGTTTAGGTGACATTATTGTAGACAGTAGTTACCATATATAGTGGGGTAGTTGTCCTGGGGAGACCGACTCTGGTACGCCTCGTATTCTGATGTTGCAGGCTTTAACCCGGTCTTCTAGTCTTGCCAGCTGTAGACTCATATCACTACATGTCTTCTGCACAGTTGTAAGAGCTGCATCAGTAGCTGATTGTGCCACCTGCTGGTCCCCCAAGTCTTCTATTGCCTGGATGCGACTTGTCAGGGTGGCCAGCTTGAAACATCTTTAATATTCAACAAGAGGGCTTTGATGTCAGCATTAGTTGAAGGAACACTATCCTCCATCTCAAGAGCCCGGGGGGGGGGGGGGGGCGCACCTGGCCATAGAGCTTGCCCGGCAGCAGGGAAATCCTCCTCTTGTTAACTCTCTGCCTCAGACGATGCCATGGAGTAGGCTGCAGGTTGTTGTGGCATCTGCAGTAAAGTTCGGATATCTCGGAAGCCGGGCCTGGGATCTACTCAGTGCATTTTGGAACGGCGTCCCATAGTCTGCTCGTGCTCTGTGGGTATGAAGGAAGTGTGTAATAAGCCTCCAAGTTGCCGTTTTAGCCACAGATCTGGATGGCAGTTCGGCGCTCACAGGAGTTGCAACCATCTTGCATGGGTGCTGGTTCCGCACCCCCCCTTAGAACACTTTTTCCCCAAGACACTTTCACTACACTTCTCAGTATCAAAATCAGTCTCCTGTTACCCCCAGGGATATAAATGTTGACTAAAATAACTTACTTGAGCTAACATTCTTGCTCCTACCACTAGGAACAGACATTCCTTGTCTAGATTTGTTAAGAGCTATAATGGATGAGTGTAATGTGGACCAACACTTTGCAGATCTATACACCCAGACTCCTTATGATTGAGGGCATCATGTTTAAACTGAAACCAGAGAGCACAGCTTGTGTTGAGGTGCCTTAATAGACACATCCAGAAAAGCCACAGCCAGCTAGCAAAACCGCTTCCAGTGACTAAACATCTAAAGAATTGGAAAGATTATATTGTTTATTCCACCCTATCACCTACAGCAGGGATAGGCAGCCTTCAGCACTGCAGATGTGGACTACAGCCTCCATAATGCTCTTACACCCATAATGCTGGCAAAGCATCATGGGAGGTGTAGTCCAAAACATCTGGAGTGCCGAAGGTTGCCTATGCCCAACCTACCGTATACTAGTTCTGATGCCAATATGCCAAAGAAAAGCTTCAAACCAGCAATCAAAACCTCATACCAGGCATCTGTTACTACTGCTTCAGGAACATCTTATCACAATTAAAGGATGAACATCCTGTACCATAGTCCTATTCAATCTGTTAAAGAGGAACAGTCATTTCTCCTGAAATTATACAACTGAAGACATTCAAATTCAGATAACATGTGTTTACCTATTTTCCCCGTGTGATATTCTGTTTTTAGTGTATATTAAAGATTCAGCAATTCCGTCCAGGCACTAGCAGCGCACGCATTGCACTACAGGAGAAAAATGGGGATCGTGTACAAATGTGACTTGCTGCAGTTGAGTGCATGTGTTGGGGAGTACCAATTTGGGTATGTCTGCTCATGTCTGAGATTGCTGATCTGCATGTGGACAGTATGCATCTGTTACCACCATGGGAGAAGTCTTGAAGGGGCTAAAAGAAGCCTCTCGTACTGTAACAGGGCTACTCTCTACAATGTGAGTTGTCCAGCGAGTGCGAAAGAGGAGGGGAGGGGGAGGGAGGGGGATAAATATCTGGAAATTTTATTTTCATTTCAGCCATCTTACCCCAAAATTATAACTTTTCTGGTCAGTTTACTGACTGAATAGCCAGGCAAGTGTAGGATTACTTACCGGAATCTTGTACCTCTCTCGTAACCCGGTACGCATAGCAAACATCGAACCTGGTAATAGGCCAAGGCAACATGTCTCTCCATAGAGGGCTGACAAATAGCACGGAAATAAAAATGGACAAAAGCCTCCAAATAAACCTGGTAGTGCAGAAAAGTTATAAAAAATATAATACGTATACACACACACACATCTCTATTACATAACACACAGAGTATGTCTTATGCAACTTTAGTCACCAATGGCCTTTGTGCTACTGAAAGCAAGTGGAGCAGTGAGACTATGTACATTGGGAGGACGCCAAGGCATTCCTGGAACCATAACCACTACAATGATTACAAAAATCCTTACAAAGAACACATTACACTGGCATAGACCATATGCAGGCAACCTTGACACTAGATGCGAAGGATTATTATTACCTCTCCCCTGATGTGTCCACAACATCTGGAGTGCTGAAGGTTGCCTGACCCTGGCATAGTGTGTTATTGGCTCTGAAAGGGTTAATACATTTAACATTTTATTCTCCTGTTATCGATGAGTTGCCTGACTTACGGAGATCAAATAAAGCTGCCACAGAGCACTCCATGTGATTAGCCTAAACAAATGTAGTTCGCAGTAACTAGATCAGATGGCACAAGCTTGGTTTGTTGTAGTTCAGTTTATGATTACAAATACTTCACATTTTCACTTACACATTGGAAGATCTTCAAGACACTGGCAAAACCCTGTACGCCATGTAATCGGTCCATATGGCATAGCCAATCCCATTTCATTGGTATTCGTATTGGTATTTTGCACATTAACAACTACGTTATTCTGCGGCTGCTGCTGTGGCTGAGTAACCACTAAAAGAATATGAAATAATTATTATAACATACAGGAAGTCACTCTACATGGAAGTCATAAGCAATATGAATGAACCTGGACACAAAGTTGGATAATGTTTGGTAGATGGGGAGGTGAGTAGGTGTTAAATGGACACTCCAGGCCCCTAAAGCATTTTAGCTTGCTTTATAAGCATTTTTCTGCAATATTTGCCCACTGACAATACAAGCCATCACATCCCTGGTTCACTGGCACCCACCTCCTCCAGGACTGACCCTCTTTGGGAATCATCGGAATTGATGCCAAGGAAGATAACAGCTTGTAAGTGTTTGTTTTCCCAACAGACATTAGCTTAGATTCTATACCAATAACCTTACTGACAGAAGGGCAGCAAATTTTCATAGCAATTCAAATTTAGTCTATACATTGACTAGTAATTTTGCAATAGGGATAAAGGGATTAAAGGGATATTGTAGGCAGCCAGACCACTTCAGCTCATTGAAGTGGTCTAGGTGCAATTCTTCTGTTAGTTTTGCCCTACAATTGTAATTACCTGACAGTCACTAGAGGGACTTCCAGGTCATTAGGCGACATGTTTGCCTAACTGATGCTGGACTTCCCAACGTTATGCATGAGGACATCCAGCGCTACCCAAAACCCCATAGGAAACCATTATACAATGCTTTCCGATGGGGCTGTCCTAATGCGCTCGTGGCACGCACTGCGCATGTGATTCCTGGGGGAGCCAAGGCAGAGCTTGACCCAGCACTGAGGGACATCCACGCTGATTTCAGGTGTGAATGAGGGGGCACTATAGGGAGATATAGACAATTTTGTATTCCTAGCCTATAGTTTCCTTTTAATTGTAGGTGTATGTGGGGTTGTGACCAGGGGCCAGTTTGTTTTGTTTTACACTCAAACACCAACAATATGGAGTTCCTAGAAAAGAGGCACTTCGTATAGAAAAGAGGGACAGGGATCTGGGAAAATAATAGGATCTGCCACTCCTGAAAAGTGACATTTGGGAGGTATGAGAAATTAGAAATTTCCAGGACAGGTATTCGTTAATAATGGGGGGTAAACTGGACCCCTCCATTGATTTAACCCTCAGGAAACCAAGGACCACTTTTTGAAATACCGCTTAGAATTGACAAGCGGTCCAACTGCAAATTTGGTGCAAATAAAATGTGCAACTTTTGCAGGAAGATCAGCAACGGTACTTTGTACCTTATTTCAAACTTTCGTTCGCAAATGTGAGGTTTAAAATATACAGCACATTTGCAACCAAACACTGATGAATTTTTTAGCCATTCACTATAAAATCCATTCAGATTTTAGTGAATATACCCCTTGATGTAAAGTGAACATTACAATTTTTGAAATCCTACTTACCAGGAGCCACAGGGGCAGCCATCGGAATTGCTGGTTGCATCTGCATGGTTGGTTGCATCTGCATAGTTGGTTGCATCTGCAGAGGCTGCTGCATCTGCACGGCTCGTAACATCTGCACAGGCTGCTGCATCTGCACGGCTGGCTGCATCTGCACAGGCGGCTGCATCTGCACAGGCGGCTGCATCTGCACAGGCGGCTGCATCTGCACAGGCGGCTGCATCTGCACAGGCGGCTGCATCTGCACAGGCGGCTGCATCTGCGCAGCTGGCTGCATCTGAGCAGGCGGCTGCATCTGCACAGCTGGCTGCATCTGCACAGCTGGCTGCTGCACCCCTGGCACCTGTCCAGCTGGTTGCATCTGCGGCACCTGCATCTGTGAGTTTGGTATATTCATTGGTAAAACAGCTCCCTCTGACACAGCGAATGTAGGCACCTGCGTGATGTCAGGATTTCAAGGCTTTAATCTAAGATACAAAATTAAAGTTTAGTCCACATACAATGTTACTAATGCCAACATAAGTCTTTAATCACAGACCTACCACAGATTCTAGAATTCTCTATTCCCATTATTATCAAAACAATATACTTTGCTAATCTGAACGTTTAAAAAGGATAGGCATTCTTAATGCATGGCTTTGTATTATCAGAGTGCATGATTTTAATAATTACCTAATATACCTAAAAAAGTTTAAAAAAAATATATAAAAAATTAACAACAAGAGTTTGACAGTACTCTGTAGCTATCTCAAATGGTTTGCAAAAGAGTTGGGTGCCAAGCACAAAAATATGGTCGCTTGTGTTAAATCAAATGTGAATCTCCTGCTGACTCCTGACACCTAGCAACTCTATACATAATCTGGGCTTCCAGTGCCTACTCCTTATAAAATGTTGCTTTACCTAATTGGGTTTTAATTAAGGTTAGCTATAAAACCTGGCCAGTGATTTAATTATATAAAAAAAAAAAAACAGGATCTATGATTTAACAGGACTATAGATCTAAGAGTTTCTCAGTCCTTAGCTTCCTATTCACCTGAAATGAATACAAGTGGATTAATGGGTGTCTGACCATGCAAATTGGAGTGGTTGAATCAGAATGTATCTAAATAGATAACCAATGCTATAGGCAGGGTGGCCACATCTCTAATGTTTTCTGAACAAATATCATGGTCTATTCATGGAACATCAAACAGTAGCGAATTAAAAATGAGGCTAAAATAGCAAAGTTCTATGTAGCTGCATTCCATTTTAAAATTTTTGCCTAAATGTTGCAACTTTTCTTATTGCTAAAGTATTATGTTGAGTAAACAAACCTCTGTGTCTTAATATCTGCGCAAGAAAAGTGCTCCTCTATTTTATATATAATCAATATGCTACAGGAGGGAAAAGCAATTCACTAATTAAGGAATTATTTTGTTTTAACACATTACTTTTCTTCTTGCAGCACATGAATTATGAACACCAAGGTCACCCCAGCCACAGCAAGCATCCCTGGGAGTGGAGATGGTCGGTCCCATTACCCAGCACCAGGAAGTGTTACAGGGAGAGGAGATTATCTGTCCCTCATCCAAACAGCAGCAAGCATCCCTGGGAGTGGAGACAGTCGGTCTCACTACCCATTACCAGGCAGTGTCACAGGGAGTGGAGATTGTCGGTCCCTCATCCCAGCAGTGGCAGTGTGAGGTTTACACAGTGTGAAGTATACGGGGAGTAGAGACGGCCGGTCTCTCTCCCCAGCGGCAGACGGAAACACTGGGAGTGGAGATGGCCGGTCCCACTACCCAGCCCCAGGTAGTAGTACAAGGAGTAGAGACGGTTGGTCTCTCTGCCCAGTTGCAGTGTACCAGACAGGGAAAGGAGACAACTGGTCTCTCTCCCCAGCGGCAGACAATATCACTGGGAGTGGAGATGGTCGGTCCCACTACCCAGCACCAGGCAGCGCCACAGGGAGAAGAGATTTCGGTCCCTCATCCCAGCAGTGGCAGTGTGGGGAATGGAGACAACCAGTCTCGTTTCCCAGCAGCAGTGTGAGGTCCAGTGGGAGAAGCGTTCCGTCCTTCCTCCCCAGTGGTAGCGTGAGGTCCTGGGAACGGAGACAACCAGTCTTGTTCCCCAGTGGAAGTGTGAGTTATTGGTAGTGGAGACAACTGGTCGAACTCCCCAATGGCAGGGTGCAAAGCCAGCCAGACTTCAGGACTGTAGGGGCGGGCCGAGGACAAGTGCTGTTGCAGGCATGGTACTCCCGTGTGGATCATGCTGTGGCTTTCGGTGGTGGACAAGGGGGAGATGTATAATGGAACACTGTCACTGAGTGACACGCCCTCCCCGAGTGCCAATTGGTGCAAGTTGATTTTGTACCCTTTTTTCACGATTGGTTGGAGTGAGTTAAAGGGCTTGGCTTGTAACTCCTCCCCCCAAGCCCTGATTGGCCGCCGAGTGGTTTAGGCAGGAGGTTTGAATCTACTGGCCAAAACCAAGTGATTCTGTGAAGCTGTTTTCGGGTATGTACGGAGCCTCAAGCTCAGAATTTGTATGACAATTAGTACAGACACAATAGGTGGAGCAAATAATATACTTCCCTCTTATATCAGTCAGTTCAGCAATGCTGCAAAAACAGAGTGCAGCATTGCTGAACTGATTGATATAAGAGGGAAGTATACTTTTTGTGTCTGTACTATATGTATTTGGTGTTGGTATAGGGGATACCACACAGGTGTTTAGAGCTTACTGTCACTATTATATATACACCACTTGTATTGTCTTTTGTATGACAATTTCCCGGGCTCTGTACATTCGATAGCTCCGTAATTTACAGGGATATCTGGGATTAGGTGCTATTTGGGGATGTATGGCATACAGGGATGCATTATTGTATTATGTGTATTTTGTGGGTTTTTGTGTTTCAGCTTCATGTGTTTGGGAGATACCATTATCTCTCAGACACAGCAATGCTGGGGCGGGCTTATGTTTTACATTACTGTGTATGGAGACCCCCTGTGGGGGTCTGTGCATAAATACTGTGTATCTGGCCTTCAATAAATAGATCCTGTTGTACCCTTCATTAAGTCTCGGCTGATGTTTGGGTAACCAAGAGCTTTAACCCCTTAAGGACCAAACTTCTACAATAAAAGGGAATCATGCCATGTCAAACATGTCATGTGTCCTTAAGGGGTTAATCACTGCTTCACTTAGGAAATGGGAGAATCACAACGGATATACTCAGTCCAGTGACGTACACACAATGCCGCGTGGGCCGGGGCCACAAATGGTGATGGCGGGTACCCGGTCACAGGGGTCCGCAGGGCGGCCGGGCCCCCTGGAGTGACGGGCCCGGTCTCAGCTGCGACCCCTCCGACCGCGGTATGTACGCCGCTGACTCAGTCAGAGTATAGGGGATCCGTTACAATGGTCCTGATGATATCACTCTGGAGGACTTAGCCCTGGTTCCCACTGCTTCTTCTGGATCTGGAAAGAAATCCACATCCACTGATTATACAAGATAGTCTCACTTTTGTGGATTGGAGTATTTCCAGGGATCATGGCATGTGTCATGACTATTGTAAATTGCTTAGGAATTACTCTCAAGCTGAGCTTGATAAAGAGTTGATATGGTCGAAACGTTGCTGCTTTTGCCCAAATAGTACTGCTATTTTTGTTATCCCAGAGTGCCTGAACCATTCTTTATTCTGCATATCTTGGAAGGAAGGTCTGGCCAGTCCTGGCTTCAGAGCACCTGGGTTACTTGGTGAGTGTGTATCCAGTACGTCTCTTCTTTTCCCACCTTGGCATGATGGTTCAGGTGTATCCTTAACCTCACTGGTGTGGCTGGTTTCTTTGGTGCTCATACTGTTTGGGGTGCTGTGGCTCGGCAGCCTTGGACATGGATGGCCTGTTGTCTGAAATCTTGATGGCAGCTGATTGGCTTCAGAATCAACTAAATCTGACATTTTATTTTTCCTTGTTGGCATGCTTCCTTTGTATTCGTTGCTTGGCGTTAATAATGCAAATATGAAGCAACCTGTCTTGCTGTAAAATTGAGGATTCCAGCCTTGGTAAACAAATAATCTAAATTTTATCAAAGACAGGAGGTGAATATCCCCGGCCCCTTGGTGTCTTCCCCCATTTTTTTATTTTTGTTTTAAGGTCTATAATGTTTTGCTCTACTGGATATTGCTGTGGTTCCATTCATTGGTTTCATTTTTTGTGTGTGGTCATACCCTTACATTGACATGGATGACATTGTTATGTGTAACCTCATATTTCAACAGTTTCCGTTCACAGTGTTTTCTCTTTTCTTTTCAGTTTAACCCCTTCCCGACTACGGACATACTAAGTACGTCTGACAAAAATGGACAGCGGCATTCCTATCTAATATGTCCGCGGCATTTCTTAGTACTTACCGATCGCCGCCGTTCCCCTGCCGGCAATTGGGTTTACTCGCAGTCAGTGGGGACTGCCTGACAGCCCAGACAGTCCCCCTTCGGCAAATTTAGGCCCCTGCAGGCCATGTGATCACTCTGAAATAGCAGTCACATGGCGGCAATAGATGTCCTTGTATCTGCCAGCAGGAGGACTGACTAAACTGACAGGCAGTCTCCCTGCAAAAATAAAAAATGTTAATAAATATAAAAAAATAAATAAATATATATATATGTGTGTGTGTGTATATATATATATATATATATATATATATATATATATATATTTATATATATATATATATGTGTGTGTGTATATATATATATATATATATATATATATATCTGATATATACATATATTATGTCTTATATATATATATCTATATATAATGTCATTATAACTATTATGTCATACATATATTAATATAAAAATAGAATTAAATTACACGTATATATATATAATAACTATATATATTGTGTATATACTTATATTATTATAAAATATAAATAATAAGTAAATAAAATAAATAAAAAATTAATGTTTTTTTAAAACCATTGTATGTGTATATATATATATATATATATATATATATGTCATTTTATTCTAACTGTATTTTGATATATATATTAAAACACACAGAATTAAATTATATATATATATATATATATATATGTATATATAAATAAAAATAGTACAATATATATATATATATATATATATATATATATATATCCATATACATAATTACATAAATAATTTCATAAATATACACGTAGACCTCAAATATATAAATATGTATATATATTTAAATTATATGTGCATATTTATGTAATATTTTTACATAATTAAGTAATTTTATTAATTGCAATTTGAGGGACCTGCCTGACAACCCAGGCCGAAAGTCCAGAGAATTTAATTTGCTAGCACTATATTTAACCCTGTAACTTTCCGAGACACCCTAAAACCAGTACATGGGGGGTACTGTTTTACTCGGTAGACTTCACTGAACACAAATATTAGTGTTTCAAAACAGTAACACATATCACACCGATGATATTTAAGTGGAAATTTCGTTTTTTGCATTTTTCACAGACAAACAGCACTTTCACTGATATTTTTGTGATACATTTCACTGTTTTGAAACACAAATATAAGACTTGATTTTCAGTTTTTTCACATTGAAATTTGCCAGATTGGTTATGTTGCCTTTGAAAGCGTATGCTAGCCCAGGAGTGAGAATTACCCCCATAATGGCACACCATTTGCAAAAGAAGACAACCCAAGGTATTGCAGAAGGGGTATGTTCAGGCATTTTCAAAAGTGTGGCAGTTTGGTCGGGACCTTTTTATATGATCACAATGAAAAACAGGCTAATAAACAATGCATATATTAACTAGAAAAGCTACAATTTCTGGGGAAATTGTGTGAAGTGTTCTTGCCTCCACCAGTAGTCTACAACTGTTATCATTTATATAGCACATTTAATTGCAACTTTGTTGCACAGTTACATTAAACCATACATTTATAAAAACTCTAGCAGGTGTACAAAAGGCTTTGTCTATGACATCACTTGCTGCTGCAGCCTTGCACAGGTCAGAGTATTTTGGTGGTTGCCATCTTCAAACGGTCATATTTTAAAATCTATACATCCTACAGCGAAGAAATTTATATTTTGAGAATCACAAGACCCAGACCTACATTTTGATGCATTATGTCTCTGAAGTGTTAAAAATGAAGGCACAGTCGCAGTCAGGGCCGGTGCGTCCATAAGGCGGCACAGGCGGCCGCCTTAAGGCGCCAGAGAAGGGGGGCGCAAAAATCCGAATCCCCTGCCTCTGGCTGGAGACGCGGATTTTTAATCTCACCTCTCTCCCTGCAGCCAGCACACAGCAGGAGCCTGGCAGTGAAGTCAGCCGTCCTCCTCTGATGATGTCCGCCCCCAATAATGGTATTTTTTAGAAAGACTATTTAATGGCGAGAAAAACGGTATATAATATGTGTCGGTACAGTAAATGCGTAAGAGGAAAATCACAGCTAAACACAAACACTGCAGAAATGTAAAAACAGGTCCGTTACGGTAAGAAAATGTAAAAACGGTCTGGACACTAAAGAGTTAACGTGGAAAATTTCAGATTCCAATGTTTCATGTACCATATTGTTCTACTCGTGGAATATTCTACTCTCCTGCTTGACCTCATCTAAGAAAGAGGATATGGGAGGGTCCTGTTGGAGGTTTTATATGCCCATCTTCAAGCTGATTGGTTGATTTGTTACTAGTTGTGTTAACCGTTTCTTTGCTGCTGGAGGTGTCAGTATAGAAGATCAAAGCACAAATTCACTTCCTGTCTATTATAAAATTTAGATTATTTGTTCATGAAGTCTATAGTAATTCATAACTGTTCAGAGTAGTTGCCTTGCAAAGACTTCTCATTGTGCTGCATTAGGTATTCATCTGCTTATAAAAATGTGATTAAGGGGGCGTGGTCTGGCCGCGCACCAAGATGGCCGCGTGAGTGTGTAGCTCCCTCACCGGGCGACCTAAAGCAGCAAGAAGATAAGCGATCCAAAGTCGGACACCCGACCTAAACAAGCTCCAGACATACCTGTCGGGCCATGGTGACCAAAAGAACGAAGAAAATGAAAAATAAACGCTCAGCACTTCAAGTAACAGCACTCTCTCCACCACGCCGAGCACACCAAAATGGCGCCGGTACTCCCAGCTCGCCTACATCGTGCTCAGAGCGGTGCTACAACACCACAATCTCCCTACCTACCACAGCCCCTGCAATAGACCTATCTGTCCACAGGATGCTGCAAGACCTGAAATCATCATTGCAAGCAGATATTTCAAAGGTTTCAGGAGACATAAAAGCAGAAAACCAGATGCTGGGAGACAGAACCTCACACTTGGAGGATAAGACAGAAGAGCTGATATCAGCCCATAACGACCTAGCAGACACCTATAGAGAAATTACCTCTAAGATAGATCATTTAACAGACAAGCTAGCGGATCAAGAGGACAGGAGCAGGCGCACCAACATACGCCTCCGCGGGATACCAGAAACAATCTTGCCACAGGATCTCACGGCCTACGCTACAGATCTTTTCCTAGCTTTGGCTCCAGACATAGGAGAATCTTTCCTGCTGATAGACCGCATACATAGGCTGCCACGACCCAGGCACCTCGGTTCCTCAGCGCCAAGAGACACCATTGCCAAACTGCACTACTACACTTCCAAAGAAAGAATCATGCAGGCCTCTAAGCTACAGTCGACATTGCCAGACAGATTCTCAGGAGTGGTGCTGTATGCAGATCTCTCAGCCGACACTCTTTTAAAGCGCAAGAGTTTCCTACCTATCACCAAAGCATTAAGGGATGCTGGCATTTTGTACAAATGGGGATATCCCACCCGCCTCATGCTGAAGCACAAAGGCGTGGAACGACACATCACCAATGTGGGAGAAGGCCGCCAATTATTGTCAGAATGGAATATACAGATCCAAGATCCGGGACCTGCGACCCAGCCGAGAGATACCCACTCTTCAATCACAAAAGTGACAAGAGACTGAAAAACTGTGGCAACCGCTAAATGACTGCTACGAACCCACTCACAACTGCACATGCACTCCTCTTGCCGATTAGCGGCGCGGTAATGTATTGTCTTTGCAAATATGTTCATATGTTTACTTATTTAACAGTTATTTAACAGTTATGACTACTTATATTTAATTTTTGTTTCTGTAAAATGGTTGCAGGGAAAGGTGCATGGCCTGCGGGTTGCCCTTCTCCCATGGAGGCGTGTGCCCGCGAGAGTCCGGTTGAAAAGATGGACACGCTTTCATGGGGGCATCTGGGGAACACAAGGGTTGCACGGGCCTTTTGCCTAGACACTAATCCCCATGTGACACTGAAGTGTGTCGGGGTAGCTGAGAGTATGCCCCCGCGACTGCCGCGGCTAGAGCGGGGAGTCTGAAGGCCTCTACAATTTTACTCTCATTACTTCATTGGCTTCAGGTCGCATAGGGACTACACACCTCCACCCCCCATCGGCTCACCTGAGCCATGACTTTGCCATCGCAACGCCCTTGCGCTGCAATAGATGGCTCCATGTACATAGTTCTCCCACCCCACCGCATCTGTTTCATAGCTCCCCCTGCCCACCCTACCTATTTCACACCCACATACAAGAAGTCACGAAACCACTGCGGAAATATGCATGAACAAATGCCACTTTGCTACGAGTTCATCCCCTGTGCCCATACCCCACAATAGTCAGTTTCAACAGGTTCGATCCCATATCACTAGCGAATAGCCCGTCAACACACAAATGGGTCTAAAAATAATTTCTATCAACACCAAGGGCCTAAATTCACCCAATAAACGAAGACAGGCCCTGTCAGAAGCCAGAAAACAAAAGGCACAAGTTGCATTTTATCAAGAAACTCACTTTCAATGGGGAAAAGCTCCGAAATTTAGTTCAGCCCATTTCCTGTATGACTACCATTCCTGCTACAGGAAAAAAAAAGAGGGGTATCAATACTGATAAGCAATGCTGTCTCCGTCCAACTAGTCAAAAAATGAGGGGACAAACACGGGAGATACCTACTATTACAATGCTACCTCAACAACGAACCCTACAAATTGATTAATATATATATGGCCCTCATACTAACCAAAGAGAATTCCTGAACAAAATCTTTGCCCTAGCTAATCTTCACAAGTTTGGAAAGACAATCATAGGAGGGGACACAAACTTTTTGATAGACAGCACACTAGATACCACAGTCGGGACCAATATAACCCCTTCCACAGCGACCAAAATCTCCAAAGAAACTACCGCCCGTTGCGCACAAATACTACAACATAACTACATTGACCCCTGGAGAATATTACACCCCACTGATAGAGACTACACTTTCCACTCTAAGGCACACAACATGTACACCAGAATAGACAGGTTCCTTATACCCTCCACCGCGATTAACTCCATTGAACAGGCGGACATAGGTCTAATCACCTGGACTGACCATGCACCTATTACACTGACCATACGGGAACACTTCCCCACCTCAGGCACAGGCACATGGCGACTCAACGACACCTTATTGACTGACCCCCAATTTGTTAATACACTGAACAATGAGCTTTCTTCCTATTTTGCAATGAACACCACGGCAGATTGTTCGATCGAAACGATATGGCAGGCACATAAAGCTGTGATTCTCGGCTTGCTCATTAACCGAGCTAGTTATACAAAAAAGCAGAGGACCAAGCAATACACTGCATTGATAGAAGAGCTTACGGCATTGACACATAACAATAAGGCTACTCCTTCTACAACATTAACCCCTTAAGGACACAACTTCTGGAATAAAAGGGAATCATGACAGAATATTTCCGTCATGTGTCCTTAAGACACGAATCCTTGACATCCAGATTGAACTTAGAAACATAGAACTCCAAAAAAACTACCTATCTCCTAAGGAGATACAAACATAATTTTTTCGCCCAGGGCAATAGAGCGGGGGCACTGCTAGCATCACAACTAAAGGCGAAAACACATAACTCCAAAATTGCGTACCTCCACACAAAAGGGGGCTCAAAAATCCTGAATCCCCAAGATATGGTCAATGAATTCGCCTCTTATTATAGCGACTTATACAATCTGGCGGATGACCCCCTGACGGCACCCCCCACTATGGAAGCCATTCAAACCTTCCTACCCGATGTCCACCTACCACAATTGACACAAGCCGACATAAACACTATATCACAGCCATTCAAGGAAGAGGAAATTAAAAAGGCCATACACAATCTACCCAAACGAAAAGCACCAGGTCCAGACGGATTTACAAACAAATATTACCAAACCTGTGTAGATTCCCTGGCCCCGCACTTAACACACCTGTTCAACACATGTTACTCGTCAGGTCACATCCCAAGTGAAATGCTACTAGCCCACATATCTACACTCCCCAAACCCGAGAAAGAACCCACCCACTGCCAAAACTTTAGACCCATCTCGCTACTGAATGGAGATGTAAAATTATATGCCAAACTGTTGGCGAACGCTTATCCACAATCCTCCCCACCCTCATAATGACCAATCTGGATTCGTCAGACACAGACAAGGGGCAGACAACACCAGAAAATTACTAAATATCCTATCCCACATACACTCGACTAAAACAGGGGAAAATAACACGATTAAAATGGTACTGCTCCCGAAAATCCTATATGTTTTTCGCATGCTGCCAATACACATCCCTGTCTCCTTTTGTAAACAGTTACAATCGGTCCTTACATCCTTCCTATGGAATCCAGGCAAACCTAGGATACCAGCATCCCTACTTTATAAGCAAGGCTCTAAGGGGGGAATAGGGCTACCGCACATATTGACCTATTACAAAGCCGTTCATATAGAAGCAGCTATAAAATTAAATGCCCCAGAAAAAAACACTTCAATGGGTGGACATAGAAAATGGGAATTGCCGGGAAGGGAGATTGTGGGACCTACTGTGGACCCCTAAAAATTTGCACCCTAACCTACCGGACATATTTCCCACTACAAAACTAGCTATACACCATTGGGACCTATTTCAGAAACAACATGGGACCCACCTCCGGTTTCTCCCTTATGCCCCCCTTACATCACTTAGTGTGATCAGCCCAGGGCTTACCTTTCGAAACTGGGCAAAACATGGCATATCCACGATCGAATCATTGACCCTACCAGATAAAATTCTTACCTTTCCCGAGCTACAACAACAATATGGTCTACCGAACTCCTACGTCTTCTCGTATATGCAACTAAGGAGTATTTTACACACACATGTATATACACGGGTAGACGCATCTCGCACACATTTATCTGAAACCGCTGTATCAAATTAATAGAAAGTTATGTGGAAGGGAAAAGTGTAGAAGAAAAAGGTGCACAAGCAGCAGGGATGACCACAGCCTGGAGAGGATTGTCAGGCAAAGGCCATTCAAATGTGTTGGGGACATTCACAAGGAGTGGACTGAGGCTGGAGTCAGTGCATCAAGAGCCACCACACACAGACAGATCCTGGACATGGGCTTCAGATGTCGTTTCCTCTTGTCAAGCCGCTCCTGAACAACAAACAACGTCAGAAGCGTCTTACCTGGGCTAAAGAAAAACAGACCTGGTCTGTTGTCAGTGGTCCAAAGTCCTCTTTTCTGATGAGAGCAACTTTTGCATCTCATTTGGAAACCAAGGACCCAGACTCTGGAGGAAGAATGGAGAGGCACACACTGCAAGACGCTTGAACTCCAGTGTGAAGTTTCCACAGTCTGTATTGATTTGGGGTGCCATGTCATCTGCTGGTGTTGGTCCACTGTGCTTCATTATGTCCAAGGTCAACTCAGCCGTCTACCAGGAGATTTTGGAGCACTTCATGCTTCCTTCCGCAGACGAGCTTTATGGGGATGCTGACTTCATTTTCCAGCAGGACTTGGCACCTGCCCACACTGCCAAAAGCACCAAAGCCTGGTTCAATGACCGTGGGATTACTGTGCTTGATTGGCCAACAAACTCACCTGATCTGAACCCCATAGAGAATCTATGGGGCATTGCCAAGAGAAAGATGAGACATGAGACCGAACAATGCAGAAGAGCTGAAGGCCGCTATTGAAGCATCCTGGTCTTCCATAACACCTCAGCAGTGCCACAGGCTGGTAGGGAACCGCCAGCGGTTACACTTCCATGCCATGCTGCATTGCAGGCAGTAATTGCTGCAAAAGGGGCCCAAACCAAGTACTGGGTCCATATGCATGCTTATACTTTTCAGAGGTCTGATGTTGTTCTATGTACACTCCTTGTTTTATTGATTGCATGTAATATTCTAATTTACTGAGATTGTGGATTTGGGGTTTTCATGAGCTGTAAGCCATAATCATCGCACTTATGACAAATCACGGCTTGAACTATCTTGCTTTGCATGTAATGCATCTCATATATTAGTTTCCCCTTTTACGTTGCATTACTGAAATAAATGAACTTTTGCACGATTTTCTAATTTTTCCGAGTATCACCTGTACATACATGTGATTATTTTTTTATTTTTGCACCAGGGCCAAAGCTGAGAGAGGGAAGGGACACAGGGCAGAAGCAGAGGGGGAGGAGGGGACACAGGGCAGAAGCAGAGAATGGAGAAGGGGACACAGGGCAGAAGCAGAGAGTGGGGGGAGGGGACACAGGGCAGAAGCAGAGAGTGTGGGAGGGGACACAGGGCAGAAGCAGAGAGTGGGGGGGCACAGAGCAGAAGCAGAGAGCTGGGGAGGGGACACAGGGCAGAAACAGAGAGTAGGAAAGGGGACACAGGGCAGAAGCATAGAGTGTGGAAGGGGACACAGGGCAGAAGCATAGAGTGGGGGAGGGGACACAGGGCAGAAGCAAAGATTGGGGGAGGGGACACAGGGCGAAGCAAAGAGTGGGAGGAGGGGACACAGAGCAGAAGCAGAGAGTGGGGGAGACACAGAGCAGAAGCAGAGAGTTGGGGAGGGGACACAGGGCAGAAGCAGAGAGTAGGGAAGGGAACACAGGGCAGAAGCATAGAGTGGGGGAGGGGACACAGGGCAGAAGCATAGAGTGGAAGAGGGGACACAGGGCAGAAGCATAGAGTGGGAAAAGGACAGGGCAGAAGCAGAGAGTGGGGTGGCTCCCAAATAAGATTCCGTAAACTCTCTGAGCTGCAGCCATATGTGCTGATTTTCATCATAAGGAGATGATCAGTGACTGTACACACAGCAGGTAGTGTGTGAGCTCCATGCCCAGGAAATCCTAAATGCAGTCTGAGAGTAGCACGATTTCTTTGAACTTAGATCTCAGCACAGGGACTCAGAGCACAGCCATCTACATACAATATCTGCACACAATCAGCCAGAGCCTCACTCCACTGCTGGATCTTACCTTCAGCTTAGCTTCATCCTGGTAAAGCTGGCTGAGATTGATGTCAGAGAGTGTGAGCAGCAGCTCATTACTGCCTGTGCTCTCCATGCTGATGCCTCCTCCTTCCTCCCGTGTACTCTCTTATGAAGCTTGTGAAGCTAGGAGGAAGTGGTCAGCTGTCACTTCCTCCCAGCATTAACAAGAGGAGCCCGGTTGTGCTCTTAAAGGGCTACAGAAGCCGATTAGGGCTACCCGATGGGTATCGTTGAACAGGAGCCCGGTCGGCTTCTGTTCAACGATACCCATCGGGTAGCCCTAATTGCTTGGGCCACCCGATGGACCCCTCTAAAATGATGCGGGCAGTGGGCCCATGGGGCAGCTGCTTTGGGCCCCCCCAGGAGTAACTGAGTCCTGGGGCAGCTTCCCCGTTTGCCCCCACTTAAAGACGGCCCTGTGTACATGGACATTATGCTCAAATGCAGACATGCTTTTACATCCATTCTTAGTAAGCTGACGACAGGAAATGCCTTCATTTCCCTTGCAGTTACCTTGCAGATACAAATCTCTGCACAATACTGCTCCCACCTACTTATCCTCAAAAAATGGTGTACTTTTACATGATTTTTTTCCTTCTTTTTTTTTTAAAGTTTGTCTGCAACGCAATCTTTACACAAAATTGCTGTGTTTTGATATGCGTATATGTTATCTATGTATCCCTTGCTTTAAATAAATGGGATGATAATATTTATTCAATCAGAAAGTGCTTGGTAATGAAAGGGTTAAACTCTACGCTCTTCTCTGTCCTAAACACAGAAGTGAATATTTATTTGGTTCTTTACTGTATTTAATGAATTCTAAGGAATAGCAAATGTTGCCTATGGAACAAACAGGTGGTTGGATAAAACATTCTTCGAGATTTCCTTTCTAGCTACATATAGGAGGGAGCAGTCATATTTTTAAATGTTTTATTTTTACACATGGATTACTAATGTTATATCTAAACTTATGGTTTGGGGATGTTTATTTTAAAGATACTTGTGGTGAGCTGAAAACTGACATGCAGAATGCAAATTATGTTGCGTTTTATAGTTAATAAAACACAACATAATTTCTCAATGCAACAGAAAATTGAAAATGGGAAACTTTTACTACTTGCCTCTTCTAGTCTAATTTTTTTTACTTTTCCCAGCTAGATTTTTAGTTGATATTAGCCAAGACTGACCTGTGGTTTTGATAAAAATCACAAAGCACTAAATTGGCTATTACACATTAGACTTTAATTGCCACCATTATGCGGTCCTTATTTAATTGACCTAATGGTAGAATTAATGAATCAGTAAAAGCTTGAGTAATTAGTAAATGTTCTAGTACAGGGGTAGACAACCTTCGGCACTCCAGATGCTGTGGACTACATCTCCCACAATGCTCTTACAGCCATAACGCTGGCAAAGCATCATGGGAGGTGTAGTCCAAACCATCTGTAGTGTTCTAGTAAATTACCCTTATCACACGTGTTAATACATCTTCAGTGCAATTATGTAAGTGTGCTGGGTGCAATGCTCTAATATGTAACTTTATAAATAAGCCTGTATTTTCTAAACTCTAAAAATTGTACACTTATATTTACATTTTGAGCATCACTAAGCATTGCATAATGTTTCTGAATGTCTTTGAACATTACAGAATGTTATCAAGTATTGCAATAAGTCATTTTTTTTTTCTAAAAGTAAAATCTAACACATTTGATAACATACAACTTAAAAAAATTAACACAGGTTTAAAGAGACATTTGTCCTCTCGGGAAATTCATCCACACAAACAAATGTTCTGTGGGTCATTCATTAGCACATATCTACATATCTATGAAAATAACAGTGGAATGTGGTGAGCAGAAAATAGTCGTATAACCTAAATTGCTGTCATCGAGGACATGGAAGGCAGACTTTGCAGACTTTAATTTCAGTAAAACCCTTGGCACATGAGCCAACCATAAGTTTGTGCATCAATCTGTGTGGTAGACTTGTGAAAGACAGTGAAAACAGTGAAAAAAAACGTGATATATATATACAGTGTATGTGTGTTGAAACAGAAACAAAAATGTGTTATATGGTGCTCAAGAAACCAAACAAGAAAAAACAAAACAAAACAACGAGCACAGTCTAAAAAGAAAAGTTACTGTCACTTTTCTTTTTTTGTGTGTTTCACAAGCACTAGGGATGGTCATGGGCAAAAAATCTGGTTTGGTTCTGCACTTCCGAAATTCGGCACTTCCTCAGACATTCGGAAGCATCCAAATGTCTGAATTGCCGAAATTCGTTCAAACTTAAATTCGGAACAAAACGAATTGCACATGTCTACCAAGCACTATGTAACACATTGTTCTTTCTTTTTCCACTGCGACCAGTGGACCACTTTGGAACTTCCTCAGTGTTGTGTAGACTTTTGGAGAGCACACAACCAGAAGCCAAGATATCTTGTTCCTATGAACGTTTTTTGTGAACTTTGACCTATGATTATGTACTTATCTTGAGACAGTTGACTGGGACTCAGCTATCTACCGAACGTCCATTCGTTTAAATCAGACGAATATTGTATGAGTTATGGATTTTTGTGTGAAATATTGGTTCTGCTGCACGAGGGGATAATCCACTGAACTGTATATTCTGGTGGGAGTGTCCCTCTCGTGCAGCAGTGTATTATGGGAGAAATGTCCAGGTTGCTAAGTTCCCCATGTAGTCCCCTACTGTACAACCCCTGCAATGTCAGTAGGGAAACCCCTTGCATGGGGAATTGCATAAATACTGTGACATGTGAATAAAGCACTCAGTTAACTCCCAGCCTATGTTTCGTCTAGTTCTTGGGAGGGAAGGATTCTTATTATGCTACCTGGAATATTGTATGCTGTACCTGCCTATGCTGATTATTGCCTGTGTTCCTGTCTACCAGCTGAGATCTTGTGGACTATACTGCCTCTCCGCTACACCATGCACTTAGGGCCACCCGATGGCATTGTGTCCTCAGAGGCCGCGTCGCACTATTAAGGGGTCTGCAGCAATGACCGGGCATCTGAGGTCAAAAAGCCATTATAATTGCCCTGTAATGATGACAGCACTTGGAGGAATTCCTCTCAGCTACATCTGAGCGCCGTGCAGGAGGAGCGGAAGGAAATGTCTCTGACTCCCAACAGCATCAGCCAGCCACTGGACCCCAGGGAAGCCACCCTCCTGCACCTAAAAAGTCAGAAACAGGATGGTGGCTAAAAATGGACTGTTTGTGTGTTGTAGTAGACCCTGTCCTATCCCCGTTTGGTATCTTCCTTTAATTTCCCAGATGAAACTGTGTTTCCCCTGGTTCAGTACCTTCCTTCTACTGAACGTATTACTGAAAGTATGCTCCCAGGCAGATGGGGCCCATTTGCTCTCCAGAACGCTCATAGCGGTACTTAGCCGCGAACTCCCTGGAACTATTTTTGCTCACTTGACTGGTGTGTGTGTGTCTGACTGTAACTGTGTGTGTGACTGCCTAGCTGTAACTGTGTGTGTCTGTAAGTGTGTGCAAGTGCCTGTAACTCTGTGTGTGTGTAACTGCTTTTTTTCTGTGTGTGTGACTGCCTTTAACTTTGCATGTGTGATGGCCTATAACTATAACTGTGTGTATTTGTGTGAGTGTGTGAGACTGCCTGTAACTATGTGTGCATGTAACAATCTGTTACTGTCAGCCTGCAGCTTTGAGTGTGTGTGTTTGACTGTCTGCCTTTGACTTTTTGTGTGCCTGGAACTGTGTGTGTGTGTCTGTCTGCCTGTAGATGTGTGTGTTTAACTCTCTTACTGTGTGTTTGTGTGTGTGTGACTGTCTGCCTGTAATGATATGTGTGTGTGTGTGTGTGTGTGTGCAACTGTCTGTAACTGTGTCTGTGTGTGTGACTGTGACTGCCTGTAACTGTGTGTGTGTCACTGTCTGTCTGCAACTATGTGTGAGTGTGTGTGTGTAAGTCTGTAACTGTGTGTGTGTGTCTGCTTGAAGCTGTGTGTGTTTGACTGTCTGCCTGTGACTGTTTGTGTGTGTATCTGTCTGCCTGTTACTGTGTGTGTGCATGTGTGTGTCTGTCTGCCTGCAACTGTATGTGTGTATGACTGTCTTATGATATTATTTTGAGATGTATTACAGTGGAGCTCTGTCATACAAAATGCACATTAAACTTTTATAGTTGGGGAGCTCAGTGATACATTAATAGGCACATTACTGGAAGTTGTATTGTCGGGAGCTCTGTGACATCGTTATACACTGCACATTACTGTGAGTTTTATTGTTGTGAAGTTCTGTAATAAACTGGTACACACCACATAGTACTATGAGGATTGTTTTGTTGCAATGAAGCTCATTAATAAATGGATAAACTGTGCATTACTATGAGATTTGTTTCCATGCAGGTCAAGGTAAATAAGGAAAATCCAGAGCTCCAGAGCAAAACAACTAGCAGTATTATGTGACATACTTATCTGCCCCTCTGTAATGCTGAGGAGGCAGTCTGGCACCTCTGGTCGCATTTCTTTTGTCTGCAGACATAAATAGCTGTCTTTGCTGCTCTGACTAATCAGTGTGTTGCTGTGGGTTACCACAGCTAAGCTCTGACACTATAAGTACCTGAGCTCCACAGACAGTTACTCATGGTCTGCACCCAGGGAAGGGGAAGACCAGATTCCTAGCACACTGGACAACCAGAGATCAGCATGCCCCCCTATCTGCAAGGTAACATTAATCCCACCAGAGACAAGTCACAAGCGTGTCATTAAACGTGCTTGTGCTGCGCAGACCAAATACAGGGCCTTTTTTCCGTGCAAGTTTTTATGCACGTGTAGAGTCTCCATGCATATGCTGCGTAGGAAGGAAGACCATAGAAAGAACATACTAACTTTGAGGGATGGCATGCGTGACATGTGTCCCGTTCTTGCCACTGGTCCTGCCCCCTTTTCACTGGGCTGCTGTAATTAAAAAATGCCCAGGTCAAATTATTTTCCCAGCCCCAACACAACTTGCATCACTGGCGATGTTTAAGTGGGTGGTTCTGCCTGAAACGTTGATGGAGCCTAACACAAATGAAGCTTGTCAGGCCACATGGCCAGCCCCATTCTAAACAGACTCAACAGATTATGCAGATAGCACTGCAGAAGAACTCTGTACGATCCGTGTACACTCAACACAGGACCGGAGTGCCTTAAGTTGTGCCTATGCTGCACTTGCTGTGATCACCCGGGGACAAAATTGGGATAGTGGTAGAGGACACTGAAATCAGGGCTGTCTGCCCATTCTTTCAGTTGTGCCAAAAAAAAAAAAACATAAATAAATGTCTAAAATAAATGCAATGTAATTAGATCTATCCATTGTACAGCCCTACGAAATTTGCTGGCACTATAGAAATAATAAAATAATAATAATAATCTAGTATATTTTTATTTAAAACTGAGTTTTTTTTAAATTTACATATAAATGTAAAATTTATTTAATCTTGTATTTCTGTAAAGTATTAATCATCGTAGTTTAAAGTAAAAAAAATTACATAGTAATGAAACAACGCCAAAAAACGGATGTTGGACAAAATGACCTCAGAAAGCTTTTATTTTTTTTTTATCATAAATACTTGCATTTACTTTTCTTCCTCTATGTATAGGAGGCCCCACTCTAAACTTTCTAATTTAATTAGAATTTACTTTAAAGGCTCAGTAACTCAGTTTTCCAGTCCCATCCCCAATGAAAGATGTTTATAAGTGAATGCACATTTTTCAGTTGTCTCGTACAGCAATCTATTTTTCCCACATACAGCACTGATATGCCTACAAACATTCCAAATGAAATTTTATGGTAAAAAAAATCCTTTTACATCTCTGACTCTTTTTACTATGGTTGCGAAAACATTGCCCTCTTCTTCTCCCATGACCTGCAAGTTTTAACCTCTCTGACATCCTGATTCTATAACGTACAGGAATTTGTCTGAACTGCTTTGCTTTGGTGCAACCCATTACCACTTGAGCAATAAAGCATCAGTTTTGTATATTTTGCAGCACAAAAACACCCAACCTGAAACAGATGTTGTAAAAAAAATAAAATAAACACTGGTAGAAGTTTTTTGGTATTCTCTACTATTTGCATGCATTTTCTCTGTAGGAGTTCGAACTCTTACCTTGTAACACTTGTAACACTGATTATTTTATAACTTCCTGTAATGGCTGCAAGAAAGTCCATTTTGCTCCCATTTTCTTTGTGGTAAGTGTTTTTAATTGCTCCAATGTTAAAATATTTAATTACAGATTGAGTTATTTATTAACAAAAAACATTTCCTATGCACAATATTGTGTTTTGTGAGACTTTGGTAAATTAACAAAAATTCTGCTTTTTGGAACCCCCCCTACAATTCTTCTCAATTCTTACTCCTACATTTCTGTCCTTACTTATTATATAATTGAAAATGTGTCCAGTTTTTTCTTCTCACAACCTATAGCTCCAGCTCTCTTTCACAGCACATTTTCCGAGATGCTCCATATTCTTAGACTACTGTGAATATGGTACAATAGACCATTTGAGATATCTCACAATGTAGGTGGTCACTCTATCTAAAATATATATACGCTACTGCAGTATCAATAAGATCTCAAAAAAATAAATAAAGTGATGCTGACACAAAACTACCCAGTTGAGGAAATAATATATATTGTTCAAGGAAAACAAAAGTTTCATGAACCACCCAATATGAATTTCTTAAGAAAGTATGTTATCACGTATTTCATGATTTCCAGTAGTAGTCCTTGATCATGTCTTCAAACACGAAGCTCTGAGAACTCACAGACCGTATAGAAATTGTAATTTTAAGCCTTCTTATCTTTTGTGCCTTTCTCTATCAGGATCCTTCCTGTCTTTCCCCCAAAGCTGCATTACATCAACATGATCCTGTTTACATTCTGGTTTTACTGTTATTCAGAAAGCCATACATCTCTCTCAGTTCCCCATGTAGCCATTAGGATATGAAGATTTAACCCCTAGACATACGTGTGTTGGCTCCTGGCAAACTATCATACCACCACGTACCACAAATCACGCTGAAACACCAAGAACCTAAACTGTATTCTTTGCAAGAAATAATTGTACATATCATGCCACTGCTCATTTACATATATGTATATAAGATGCCAAAAATAGCAGAGAATTGCAGTATACTCGGTACTGCTTCAGAGCTTCAAACCTGAGGAAGAGAGAACAACTCTTGAAAGCTTGTCTTTTAGGTATTATATTAGTCCAATAAAGGTATCATTGCATAGTGCAATACTATGGTATTTACATTTTTTTGGTATTTTGTCTACTGAACTAACACAGCTACTCACTCACTCACTCACTCACTCGCACACACACACACACACACACACACACACACACACACACACACACACTGTTTGTCCATTAGCTTGTCAACAACTCCTTTGTTGAGATCTACAACAGAAACCTCAACCTCAACAGAAACCTGTGATTGTGTTAGAGAATGACAAAAATGTGGAAAGACACTCCTTGTCTTTCACAAAGAGAGTTGTAAATTACACCTAGAGGCTAATAGATTATGGAGCAGTATAGAGACAATGTTTGAACAACCAGTTGTATTTTATGTCACCACAGTAATAGCCAAAGTCTAGACAGCGATATGGCAAATGACAATGTAATTAAACAATCATTAGCAATACTCTGAATTCAATCCAGAAAATGCAAAACTGAGGTAAAAATAATATAGTTGTGACAATGGCAAATTGGAGAATTTTTCCAGAGCAGCTATGTTTCTCAGTTTTATCCATTCAGATTCAATTTGCAGAAATTCAAAATTTAGTGAATTAAATTGTAAATCGTAAACTGTGGAGAATTATTAATTGGAATTGCAAATTTTAGGCCCAGTTAGAAAAAATATCTCATCTAGTTTTTCGCAACAATTATATCTCTTCAAATTCGCCGTTTTTTTTTTTTTTTTTTTACATTCACTGTTAAAAAACTCCACAAATGTAGAAATATATATAAACATAAAAAAGAGAAATGAGAATTAGCATAAAAAAAACAAAACAACAGAAATAAAAATAGAAAATAAAACGCAACATATACAATTTGATAAGTCAATCACAATAATACGAAATATATATATAAAAAAAATGTATAGAAATAACTTGCTATGATAGTTTCAAGGACCCTGCACTAGGATATTTTGACGAAGAATATCTTATCAAAATTGGCTTGCTTGCCTTTCAGAAAACAATATCTCCTGATAAGTGGCAAATCTGAATTTATCAAATTAGCCATTTTTTACTTTTTGGTAGGTCCAAATTAGTCCAATTATTAACTGTTACCTTTCTAGCATAAAAAACAATGTAGATATCAAAGTACACGCTAATCTACTGTTGAATGTATGTGAGCTGGAAATCAAACAATACACCACCTAGAATTCAATTGAAGATCCAACTCAGTACATTTCTTAACAATCTCTATAACCTGTTTTCAAAAAGCTAACATTTATGGGCGTTTCAAGATCATATGGAGCCAACTGCAGACCTCAATACCACATCTTGGATATAAATCACAGAGTCTCATTTGGGCTTTAAACAATGTATAAGGGGGTCATATATGCTCTATGTAATATATATATAATGCTGTCAATCTATATTTTTGCAAAATTGATACTTCTACTACAACTCCCATTGCTTTATCCCACTGAATGTGAGAGGTATCACCTAAATCCTTGGACCATTTCAGTCTTAGATGCTCCAATTTGTCTTGACCATAAAACTTTGTAATCTACCTGTAGATTTTTGAAAGCAGACCATTTGAGTTAGAAGACTGTAAAATAATTCTGAATCAGAAACCTTTGGGGATTCTAACTTATCTCTCCATTGTGTCTTAACCATATGCCTTAGCTGAAAATCGAGTTTATTGTCAAAATGTACAGACTTTCAGCTGTTTGCAATGAACAAATCAAACAAAAGCAGCTGAAATAACTCAACACAACAAATGCTCCTAGTGGTTTCCCCAAATTCAACTGAAAATGCAACTTAACATGACTTCTACAGTCACAAAACGATTCAACCCTTTAATGGCAAGTATCTTTAGTGCTTAGTAGAGCATCCTTTTGCTGTTATGACCTGCTGTAAATGAGATGCATAGCCAGACACCAGCGTCTGGCAGCGTTCCTGAGGAATCTTAGCCCGTTGCTCATGAGCAATGGCCTCGAGTTCAGTAATATTCTTGGATTTGCATGCTGCAAACATCTTCTTCAAATCCCACAGGGGTTTTCTATGGGGTTCAAGTCAGGTGACTGTGATGGCCACTGTAGAATTTTTAAGCACTTCTTCTGTAATCAAGCCTAAGTGGAATTTCAGTTATGCTTGGGATCATTATCTGATTGAAAGGTCCAATCACGTGCAAGCTTCAGCTTCCTCACAGACGGCATGACATTTTCTCCTAGAATTTCCTGATACTTCAATGAATCCATCTTGCTTTCAAGTGTTAAAGGATGCCAATCAGCCCCAGAGCACCACTGAACCACCATTATACTTAACTGTAGGCAGAGTGTTCTTTTCAGCGTATGATTCATTATTCTTCTTCCAGACATACCGCTGATCCATTGGGCAGAAAAGTTTGAGTTTTGTTTCATAGCACCAAACTTGTGTGGCTTAATTATATGATTTTGAGCATATTGGAGCCCACTTTTCTTGTGCTTTTAGGGTAGGAGTGATGTACATCGCTAGTTCTAGCATGGAAAACTTCTGCTTTTGGTATGCGTCTTATTATGTTCACTGAAACTTCAGTGCCTGTTGCCACCAAGTGTTACTGCAGGTATTTTGCAATCATTGGAGGGTTTTTCACAACCTGCCTTCTCAGAAATATGGTCGCCGCTTCATTTTCTGCCCCGCCCAGGTAATGTAACCATTATTTCTTTAACTTTGAACTTGTGAACTATGCTTCTAACGGTGTCTTTAGGAATATTCAGTGCCTTTGCTACCTTTTTGCATCCTGTTCATTGTTCGTGAAGGTCAATTATCTCTTCTCCTAAATTTGTGGACCATCCTTTTGACTTTGCCATATTTTTAACAAGCAGTCAAATGTGACACTCAACAAACCCCTAATCAGTTCTGATATTTCAAGTGTTTCAACTCCAGCACACCTTGATTAGCTGCATCCGGTGTGCTTGAGACAACAGCTGTTTTGCATATTTGTGCTGTTGTGAGGGATTCCATTCAGGGAGTTGAATAATTTTGAGGCTGGAGAAGTCACGATAAGTTACATTTTCAGTTGAATTTGGGAAAACCACTTGAAGCATTTGCTGTGTTGAGCTATTTCAATTGCTGAAAGTCTGTATATTTTTAAAATAAACCTGATTTTCAATGGGGTATGAATCATTTTGATATCAACTATATAATTGCTTATCTTGTGATAGTTCATCAGCTGCCAAGACCATGCTTTCTTTAATTATGTCCCTTGATGCACCAGATTTAGTAAATTCTTTCAGATTATGGCTATCCCAGATTGGGGTAAAAAATGATGGTTCAAGGTTCTTTGATAGATGTTTCCTCTTCATCCAGGAGCAAAACAAATGCTCAATTAATGTCACAGAAACACTAAATGATTCCTTTGAGGTACGTATAACAGTTGCAAGTTCGACTTACTCATCAAGATTGATGACGAGGTCATGTCATCAGTCATATGAACCATTTGTAAAGCAATAAAGAAGTTACACCAATTTCATAATCCCTAACATCCATTCCCTTTAAATAGCACTATCGTTGAGTTCCTGATTCTTCCCGTTTCCCCCCCAAATAAATTAATTTACAGTTTTTATTATCTTCCTAAATAATTCTTGAGATAGAAGAATGGGAGCATTTAAAAATAAATAGATAAACTGTAGTAAGATCGTCATTTTAATCAGATTTACTCTACCTGTTACATCAATAGGGATTTGTCTCCACAATGCCACTCTTTATTCCATTCTTGTAATTACTGAAGTGAAATTATACCCAACATACTGAGCTGGAGCCTTAGAAATAAGTAACCCTAAATATTTAAAGGTTTTTGTCCAAACAAGAGGGCAATCCATAGTACAATGGCACTTCACGCCCATATCAATATCCATAATAATCTATAATATCGCCAGATCCGGAATATGTAGTTTGAATAACCTTTCAGTTTGTAACCGCTTCTCCATTCCTAGCCATGAGGGATTCTGAACATTCCTATTTTCTGCTTCCTTTGTTTCTTTTTCCAATTTACTAATCTCAGCACTATTTTCCCTTTTAATCCAAACTATTAGAGCCCAAATAAATACATCTCTATATCATCCAATTGTATCTGTAGATCTTTAATTCTGGATTGACAAACAAAGTTTGAAGAATCTTCCAGGTCAGATATTCTTTGCTCCACAATAGAAACACAGCTACTCAATATCCCCATATCTACTTGGAGCAAGTGTATATCATCCTTAATCCAATTTATTTGTCACTGTAACATGACCAGAAGAAATGGCTTGCATAATATCCTGAAGACATATGGCATTGTCATCCCCTCATTTGAGATGACTCCCCCATTTTCTCAAATGCTCCCATTTTCTTTGTGGTAAGTGTTTTTAATTGCTCCAATGTTAAAATATTTAATTACAGATTGAGTTATTTATTAACAAAAAACATTTCCTATGCACAATATTGTGTTTTGTGAGACTTTGGTAAATTAACAAAAATTCTGCTTTTTGGAACCCCCCCTACAATTCTTCTCAATTCTTACTCCTACATTTCTGTCCTTACTTATTATATAATTGAAAATGTGTCCAGTTTTTTCTTCTCACAACCTATAGCTCCAGCTCTCTTTCACAGCACATTTTCCGAGATGCTCCATATTCTTAGACTACTGTGAATATGGTACAATAGACCATTTGAGATATCTCACAATGTAGGTGGTCACTCTATCTAAAATATATATACGCTACTGCAGTATCAATAAGATCTCAAAAAAATAAATAAAGTGATGCTGACACAAAACTACCCAGTTGAGGAAATAATATATATTGTTCAAGGAAAACAAAAGTTTCATGAACCACCCAATATGAATTTCTTAAGAAAGTATGTTATCACGTATTTCATGATTTCCAGTAGTAGTCCTTGATCATGTCTTCAAACACGAAGCTCTGAGAACTCACAGACCGTATAGAAATTGTAATTTTAAGCCTTCTTATCTTTTGTGCCTTTCTCTATCAGGATCCTTCCTGTCTTTCCCCCAAAGCTGCATTACATCAACATGATCCTGTTTACATTCTGGTTTTACTGTTATTCAGAAAGCCATACATCTCTCTCAGTTCCCCATGTAGCCATTAGGATATGAAGATTTAACCCCTAGACATACGTGTGTTGGCTCCTGGCAAACTATCATACCACCACGTACCACAAATCACGCTGAAACACCAAGAACCTAAACTGTATTCTTTGCAAGAAATAATTGTACATATCATGCCACTGCTCATTTACATATATGTATATAAGATGCCAAAAATATCAGAGAATTGCAGTATACTCGGTACTGCTTCAGAGCTTCAAACCTGAGGAAGAGAGAACAACTCTTGAAAGCTTGTCTTTTAGGTATTATATTAGTCCAATAAAGGTATCATTGCATAGTGCAATACTATGGTATTTACATTTTTTTGGTATTTTGTCTACTGAACTAACACAGCTACTCACTCACTCACTCACTCACTCACTCACTCGCACACACACACACACACACACACACACACACACACACACACACACACACTGTTTGTCCATTAGCTTGTCAACAACTCCTTTGTTGAGATCTACAACAGAAACCTCAACCTCAACAGAAACCTGTGATTGTGTTAGAGAATGACAAAAATGTGGAAAGACACTCCTTGTCTTTCACAAAGAGAGTTGTAAATTACACCTAGAGGCTAATAGATTATGGAGCAGTATAGAGACAATGTTTGAACAACCAGTTGTATTTTATGTCACCACAGTAATAGCCAAAGTCTAGACAGCGATATGGCAAATGACAATGTAATTAAACAATCATTAGCAATACTCTGAATTCAATCCAGAAAATGCAAAACTGAGGTAAAAATAATATAGTTGTGACAATGGCAAATTGGAGAATTTTTCCAGAGCAGCTATGTTTCTCAGTTTTATCCATTCAGATTCAATTTGCAGAAATTCAAAATTTAGTGAATTAAATTGTAAATCGTAAACTGTGGAGAATTATTAATTGGAATTGCAAATTTTAGGCCCAGTTAGAAAAAATATCTCATCTAGTTTTTCGCAACAATTATATCTCTTCAAATTCGCCGTTTTTTTTTTTTTTTTTTTACATTCACTGTTAAAAAACTCCACAAATGTAGAAATATATATAAACATAAAAAAGAGAAATGAGAATTAGCATAAAAAAACCAAAACAACAGAAATAAAAATAGAAAATAAAACGCAACATAAACAATTTGATAAGTCAATCACAATAATACGAAATATATATATAAAAAAAATGTATAGAAATAACTTGCTATGATAGTTTCAAGGACCCTGCACTAGGATATTTTGACGAAGAATATCTTATCAAAATTGGCTTGCTTGCCTTTCAGAAAACAATATCTCCTGATAAGTGGCAAATCTGAATTTATCAAATTAGCCATTTTTAACTTTTTGGTAGGTCCAAATTAGTCCAATTATTAACTGTTACCTTTCTAGCATAGAAAACAATGTAGATATCAAAGTACACGCTAATCTACTGTTGAATGTATGTGAGCTGGAAATCAAACAATACACCACCTAGAATTCAATTGAAGATCCAACTCAGTACATTTCTTAACAATCTCTATAACCTGTTTTCAAAAAGCTAACATTTATGGGCATTTCCAGATCATATGGAGCCAACTGCAGACCTCAATACCATATCCTGGATATAAATCACAGAGTCTCATTTGGACTATAATCAATGTATAAGGGGTCATGTATGCTCTATGTAATATATATATAATGCTGTCAATCTATATTTTTCCAAAATTGATACTTCTACTACAACTCCCATTGCTTTATCCCACTGAATGTGAGAGGTATCACCTAAATCCTTGGACCATTTCAGTCTTAGATGCTCCAATTTGTCTTGACCATAAAACTTTGTAATCTACCTATAGATTTTTGAAAGCAGACCATTTGAGTTAGAAGACTGTACAATCATTATGAATCAGAAACCTTTGGGGATTCTATCTTATCTCTCCATTGTGTCTTAACCATATGCCTTAGCTGAAAATATCTATAGTTGTAATCAAAATGATTCAACACCCATTGAAAATTGAGTTTATTGTCAAAATGTACAGACTTTCAGCTGTTTGCAATGAACAAATCAAACAAAAGCAGCTGAAATAGCTCAACACAACAAATGCTCCTAGTGGTTTCCCCAAATTCAACTGAAAATGCAACTTAACATGACTTCTACAGTCACAAAATGATTCAACCCTTTAATGGCAAGTATCTTTAGTGCTTAGTAGAGCATCCTTTTGCTGTTATGATCTGCTGTAAATGAGATGCATAGCCAGACACCAGCGTCTGGCAGCGTTCCTGAGGAATCTTAGCCCGTTGCTCATGAGCAATGGCCTCGAGTTCAGTAATATTCTTGGATTTGCATGCTGCAAACATCTTCTTCAAATCCCACAGGGGTTTTCTATGGGGTTCAAGTCAGGTGACTGTGATGGCCACTGTAGAATTTTTAAGCACTTCTTCTGTAATCAAGCCTAAGTGGAATTTCAGTTATCTGATTGAAAGGTCCAACCACGTGCAAGCTTCAGCTTCCTCACAGACGGCATGACATTTTCTCCTAGAATTTCCTGATACTTCAATGAATCCATCTTGCTTTCAAGTGTTAAAGGATTCCAATCAGCCCCAGAGCACCACTGAACCACCATTATACTTAACTGTAGGCAGAGTGTTCTTTTCAGCGTATGATTCATTATTCTTCTTCCAGACATACCGCTGATCCATTGGGCAGAAAAGTTTGAGTTTTGTTTCATAGCTCCAAACTTCTGTGGCTTAATTATATGATTTTGAGCATATTGGAGTCAACTTTTCTTGTGCTTTTAGGGTAGGAGTGATGTACATCTGGAAGTTCTAGCATGGAAAACTTCTGCTTTTGGTATGCGTCTTATTATGCTCACTGAAACTTCAGTGCCTGTTGCCACCAAGTGTTACTGCAGGTCTTTTGCAATCATTGGAGGGTTTTTCACAACCTGCCTTCTCAGAAATATGGTTGCCGCCATTGATAGCTTCATTTTCTGCCCCGCACAGGTAATGTAACCATTATTTCTTTAACTTTGAACTTGTGAACTATGCTTCTAACGGTGTCTTTAGGAACATTTAGTGCCTTTGCTATCTTTTTGCATCCTGTTCATTGTTCGTGAAGGTCAATTATCTCTTCTCCTAAATTTGTGGACCATCCTTTTGACTTTGCCGTATTTTTAACAAGCAGTCAAATGTGACACTCAACAAACCCCTAATCAGTTCTGATATTTCAAGTGTTTCAACTCCAGCACACCTTGATTAGCTGCATCCGGTGTGCTTGAGACAACACCTGTTTTGCAAATTTGTGCTGTTGTGAGGGATTCCATTCAGGGAGTTGAATAATTTTGAGGCTGGAGAAGTCATGATAAGTTACATTTTCAGTTGAATTTGGGAAAACCACTTGAAGCATTTGCTGTGTTGAGCTATTTCAATTGCTGAAAGTCTTTATATTTTTAAATAAACCTGATTTCAATGGGGTATGAGTCATTTTGATATCAACTATATAATTGCTTATCTTGTGATAGTTCATCAGCTGCCAAGACCATGCTTTCTTTAATTATGTCCCTTGATGCACCAGATTTTGTAAATTCTTTCAGATTATGGCTATCCCAGATTGGGGTAAAAAATGATGGTTCAAGGTTCTTTAATAGATGTTTCCTCTTCATCCAGGAGCAAAACACATGCTCAATTAATGTCACAGAAACACTAAATGATTCCTTTGAGGTACGTATAACAGTTGCAAATTCGACTTACTCATCAAGATTGATGACGAGGCCATGTCATCAGTCATATGAACCATTTGTAAAGCAATAAAGAAATTACACCAATTTCATAATCCCTAACATCCATTCCCTTTAAATAGCACTATCGTTGAGTTCCTGATTCTTCCCGTTTCCCCCCCAAATAAATTAATTTACAGTTTTTATTATCTTCCTAAATAATTCTTGAGATAGAAGAATGGGAGCATTTAAAAATAAATAGATAAACTGTAGTAAGATCGTCATTTTAATCAGATTTACTCTACCTTTTACATCAATAGGGATTTGTCTCCACAATGCCACTCTTTATTCCATTCTTGTAATTACTGAAGTGAAATTATACCCAACATACTGAGCTGGAGCCTTAGAAATAAGTAACCCTAAATATTTAAAGGTTTTTGTCCAAACAAGAGGGCAATCCATAGTACAACGGCACTTCACGCCCATATCAATATCCATAATAATCTATAATATCGCCAGATCCGGAATATGTAGTTTGAATAACCTTTCAGTTTGTAACCGCTTCTCCATTCCTAGCCATGAGGGATTCTGAACATTCCTATTTTCTGCTTCCTTTGTTTCTTTTTCCAATTTACTAATCTCAGCACTATTTTCCCTTTTAATCCAAACTATTAGAGCCCAAATAAATACATCTCTATATCATCCAATTGTATTTGTAGTTCTTTAATTCTGGATTGACAAACAAAGTTTGAAGAATCTTCCAGGTCAGATATTCTTTGCTCCACAATAGAAACACAGCTACTCAATATCCCCATATCTACTTGGAGCAAGTGTATATCATCCTTAATCCAATTTATTTGTCACTGTAACATGACCAGAAGAAATGGCTTGCATAATATCCTGAAGACATATGGCATTGTCATCCCCTCATTTGAGATGACTCCCCCATTTTCTCAAAAAATTGAGAATGGTCCAAATCCTGATCCAATTCTGATTCTGGAATTTCTGCCTCAACTTCTGAAGTCTGCATGTCTTTCTTTAGATCTTTTTTTTTTTTTTTTTGTTTACTTTTCTTGTTGAGCTTATCTGTTTTATGTGGCTTGTTTCTGGGAACCATGCTACATTTAACCACTATAACAAATTAATGCCACAGGGCAAAGCAGGATGAGACAAAATAATGCTACTAAATAACTGTGTAGCTTCGCTACTTAATAATTAGTGACCTGGCATGACTTAAGTGATACAACAATGTATTTGTAGTTGCCGTTAATTATTACAAAATGTCACTAAAGTCAAAGATTGTAACGCACTCACAAATAGTCCCAGCAGATGAAGCAGTAATTAAAGCCATGGTTAGCGTCCTTAGAGCAGTTAAAATAGATCAGCTCTTTATTATTGATAGCAAACTGAAGCAAAGTAAGACACGATCAGCCTTAGTAAGGTAAGGGCAGCTGTAGTAAGACAAGGGCATCTGTAATTGGCATTTAGTAAGCTTACATATCTTCAAGCAATAGATTGAAATTATAGTTGCAACCAGTTATGACAAAGTCCCATAAAAAGTCCCATAAAGATTTGAGCACACTATGATTTGAGCACACCCAGAAATACTTCAAATAGTTGATGCTGTGGATAAAACAATTAAATCACATCAGCTTGGTATTGTAAATATCAGATTGAGGTAAAGTAGGGTAACAGCAGCTGTAGTTTATATTTAACAGACTTAGATGTTATCAGACGATAGAGCATGAATTGTAATTACAGTTGCAGCCAATTATGAAGTCACAATTTTTAGCATATTCAAGGAAGAGCTTAGCCACTTAGCCACATACAGATATAACTTGTTAATTTGTAGCAGTGGTTGAAGCAATAGTATAGGGTAGCAAGAGTTAGAAAGAGGTGATCAAATGCAATAAGCCTATATAAGGCTATGTCCAATTATAGCAGTTGTAGGGGAATATATTATAGCCAGCTGACGCAATAAAAGCGGAAAACAGCATTTAGGGCAACTGAAGCAGTTGATGTAATTTAGAGAATAGAGCATCTCCCCCCGCTTATACAGGGGGATACAGATGATATTAACTTATAAAAGTCATGCACCTGTTTTCAAACCCATCCTGTACCAATTTTTCTGCAACTCCACCAGCTTTACTTGCTCATGCCTCAATGTCTTCAAATTCTTCAATGTCTTCAGTGTCTTCACTGTTTTTCTGTGTCTTATATGCCTTCTCTGCCTCTAAACTACAGCTGCAGCCTCAAAAAAAAAAAAAGAAAACCTCTGTCCCACTGCTGTTATAACAGCCCCATTATCACTGTGCCTTCTATTGCAACAGCAATTCTAAACAGCATTGTGCCCAGAAATGCTTCAAATCCTCTAGTGTCTTGCCCATTGAATTTTGGTGATTTCCGTACACCCCCTCTACTTCAGACAGCAGGATTGACAGGAGCGGTGGTGCAGTCAGTGACACCGGCAGTGACCATGCGATGGAGGTGAAGGGCTGGAAAGCGCACGCATCTACATCCTTCATGCATGCATCTAACCAATCATCATCAAAATCCCAGTTTAGTAAATAATTGTAAAAGAGTTATTAGGCAAAGAGTAGAATGAGGCCACGCAGGGTGCATCATTCACAGTTGGCACATACACATGAGGAAAAAAGTATTAACTACAATGTGGGCAGACGGTGTATGTAAGATATAAGAGTGAATGGATTAAAATGGACATATATTATGGTTAACGAGGTGACCCTTGTGGTCTGCAAAAAGCTAAAACGAGAGGGCTGGTTTACTTACATTAGATTAACTGGAGGAGAGGTGAAATTAACTGTTGAATGGATATAGGATGGGAGACCTGTTTTGCCATCCACAACAGTCCCTTGTGGAAATGTCCAAAAATGGGACATGTCATAGCTACATAAAGCAGACCCAAAGGCCACTTGAAGTTCCAAACTTTTTTAATTATCCATTTTTGGAACTTTATCTGGAAAACTGAATGTTTACTTTTTAGTTCACTTACAATGGAGATTAGTGAGTATATTTGGCCTATTCAGAATTTCTCAAATTCCAGAAAACAAATTGTAGAATTATGACTAAAATAGCTAAAACTATTTTGGCTTAATTTTACAATTCAGTTTTCAACCCACTGCCGAAACTTCTGGAATAACTCCAATAATCTACTTTTTAAACTGTAGTAAATATGTTAATCTGCTGTTTTGTGTATTTAGCAATATCTATTTTAGCTAAAAATAACTATCAATAGGTCATGAAGTGAAGTGTCAGTGTGAGAGTATGTCCTACAATAGCCACACCCCAGCCTCTACTCACGTGGCTGTTTGAACTATATGGAGGTATTTTGTCTTGCAAAAATATTTAGACCTTTGACCAAATGACGCGTCTTTTCTTGAAAAGCAGCATCTAACTTGAAATTGTTGTATATTTATATTCGTTTAACTTTGCAAATTATTTTGAATAAAAAATAAAATATGCAGTTTGAAAAATATTCAAACCATCGGCTCTGGAAGTTCTCTATTACACAGAGCTTCCAAAGCAATATAATTGCCAAACGATTGACCTCTACCTGTTAGACATTTAAATAAAGGGAGTCACACACTGAATAAGGATCATTGGTCAGACTTTAGAGCTAATGGAAACCTTATCAATTAGGAAACTATGCAAATGTGAGCATAATATTACTCTTTACTTGACTCCATCTGATTTTCGACTTTACCATCTTATGTCTACATGTACCTTTCCAGTGTTCCAAAAGTGCACCTGTTCATTGTATATTTTAACTGGTTAGAGTTGGAAATTCTTAGTTTCAAAATACTTAATTACAACACATAAGCACATCTTGTTAATTAGCAACGTCTAACTTAAAACCCTAGTTAAGACACATATACATTTATGACTTTCCTGTTGCCTGGAAACGGTCAACATACCTTGTACTCTGTTGAACAAAGTGAGTGTGTAAGATGAATTTATCAGAGATTATGTGTATCTCTCCAATATTGACAATACTGATTTATGGTTCATTAAACTTACCTATTCATTAAAGGAACTCAGAGTAATTTTCAGCAAGAGCCGCGCGAGCATTCAGCCGAAGAGGAGGAGAGGAGGCGGAGAGGAGGAGGAGAGCTCCCCGCCCGACGCTGGAGAAAGAGGTAAGTTTAACCCCTTCCTCTCCATCCAGACCGGCGGGAGGGGGACCCTGAGGGTGGGGGCACCCTCAGGGCACTATAGTGCCAGGAAAACGAGTATGTTTTCCTGGCACTATAGTGGTCCTTTAAGTGAATGGTACAAAATAAGTAATTACTCAAAACTAGCCATGTGAAAGTTTGCTAACAAAATATGAGACTGACTTTGCTAAGATTGCGAGAATGTTTTTGTGTTCAGATGACTTGTTGGGGTAACCCTTCAAAAACAAATACATGAATATTCCTCACTGACCCAGTCAAATTTTTGATCTCACATCTATTGCAACAATATTTGAATTTCGTAGTCTACAAGTGCCACCCAACCAACCTGGAACAAATCTGCCACAACAAGAAAGGACAAAAATGACCCCCAGGCAGTGTGAAAAGCTGGTCGATACTTACTCCAATAGACTGAAAGCTGTTATTACCGCAAAAGCTGGCTCTACTAAATATTAGTAATGGGAGTTTGACTACTTAATAAAACAGTATATATCAGTTTTATTTCTATCAAATATCTACTCAGAAATTTATATTTATGGCTTTAAATTGTACATTAGGAGCAAAAAAGTTTACAATAAAAATATTAGTTTTTACTTATAATCTAGAGGTTTGAATAGTTTTGCATAGCTCTATCTAGTAATCAGGGGTAGGCAACCTTTGGTACTCCAGAGGTTATGGACTTCATCTCCCATAATGCTCTTACACCTATAATGCTGTCAAACCATCAAGAGTGATGTAGTCCACAACCTCTGCAGTGCCAAAGGTGGCTTACCCATGTAGTAAATAGAGAAAAATAAATTTCTAGAGCAATTATTTGTGAATAGCCAATATTTATACAAAGGGAGTGAATGGAGGAATGATTATTAAGAGTGGTGAGTTTGAATGTATATAGATAAAGAGGAGAAAATGACTGTAGGTACGTATATGTGTATCTCTCTCTGTTTCTTAGATGATGCCTATTGACAAGTTAGGCAATTGGATGCTGAATAGGTCAAGATTAATAGAATTCCTTGTATAGTATCAGAACTTACATTGATCAGCATTTCAACACTCCATAAATCAATCCTATTGCGAACTATTCATTACGATGTAATAACACCCATTCATCGACATTCCATGAAATTGTTCAGAAGTTTATGTTTTCAGAGTGGTTAATAAATAACGTTAAATCAAGAGCGTATTGTAAAACAAATGGAGCAAAATGAATGCAAATTAAACTGTGACCATATCATCTCCTTTAGAAATAAATCGATAGTAGAGGGAGATGTTCGGGAATCATTACATACGATAACACATTAAATACTATAATTGTTTTATACTTTGTAAGTAGTGGTGCTGCCGTAAATATCAGAATAGATAGAGTAGGGAGCACCGCGCACAAAAACAAAATAACAAATACATTTAAATGTTACAAAGATACTTAAATCACCTATCTTAGCAAACAAATATGGGGATTCAGTTACACCACATGGCCATATTGTGTAAAGACCACCACTACGTCACAGTCCTTTTAAAACTGCATTATTTGTGTGTGTGTGCTGTTCCCTGTATAATCTGTATTTTGGAGATACTAGCGTGTATCACACTCACATATTGTCTTTGTGACATATATTTTTTATTAAAGATAAAATACAAAAGCTACAGTGGGTATGTAGCTAAGTACTGGAAGAGATGGCATGTCCCAGTTGCAAAAAGTTTCCCGATTAGTGCGAAAACCTCTGCCTATATCATGCGGTAATGTGTTTTTAGGTGTGCAGCTCCATCTCCATTTATTTGTCAGTGTAACTTGACAAGAAGAAATGGCTTGAATAATGTCCTGAAGACGTATGGCCTAGGGATCCTGCGATCCCCTCATTTGAAATGACTCCCCCATTTCCTTAAATATGGTCTAAATCCTGATCCAATTGTGATTATGGAATTTCTGCCTCAACTTCTGAAGTCTGTATGTCTTTATTCAGTATCTTATTTAACTGGCTTGTTTATGGAAGTCATACTACATTTAACCACTATATCAAATCAATGCCACAGGGTAAAGCAGAATGAGACAAAATAATGTTACTAAATAACTGTGTAGCTTTGCTGCTTAATATTTAGTGACCTGACATAAATTAAAGGACCACTCTAGGCACCCAGACCACTTCAGCTTAATGAAGTGGTCTGGGTGCCAGGTCCAGCTAGGGTTAACCCATTTTTTTATAAACATAGCAGTTTCAGAGAAACTGCTATGTTTATAAATGGGTTAATCCAGCCCTCAAATCCTCTAATGGCTGTCTCATTGACAGCCGCTAGAGGCGCTTGCGTGATTCTCACTGTGAAAATCACAGTGAGAGCACGCAAGCGTCCATAGGAAAGCATTGATAATGCTTTCCTATGAGACCGGCTGAATGCGCGCGCAGCTCTTGCCGCGCGTGCGCATTCAGCCGAAGAACAAGAATATTCATGTAGACCAATTTCTTTTAGTTTGAAGACTAACCTATTGTGAGGAACCGTATCAAATGCCTTGGCATAATCCAAATAGATCACATTCACTGCAACACCCTGATCTATACTTCTACTTACTTCTTTGTAGAATGCAATTAGGTTAATTTGACATGACCTATGTTTCATAAAACCATGCTTATTATTGCTAATAACAAAGTTCTTCCCAATGAATTAATGAATATTATCCCTTAATAGCCCTTCAAATATTTTCCCAGTCACAGAAGTTTTTTTTTTTTTTTTTTTTTTTTTTTTTAATTCTTGATTTTTGTGTGCAAGATTTCACAGATGAGCCGTGGTGCCACAATAGCAGTCACGTACGCAATTTCAACATACATTTCACATATGGCACATTTAATGTCTGCACAATTTTTATAATAATAATGGTAGATCAATAAGCTTAAGTATGTGATGTTCCCGCTACATTCGTCGCTAATACTGTCGTTTTTAACAATTGGACTTAAGATTACGATTTGTTACACTGAGTTTTGCCTGGCATATAGTTAAACGTATGCTGGTTCTAATAACAGTTTATCATTAAATGCTAAGGCTAGCAAGAGAGAGTACATTTCTTTGAGTTAGTTATGCTATAAAGGCCTAACTGCATAATAACAATCATTGGCATGAAATAACGATGCTGCGGGTGAGCTTAGGTAAAGATGAGAACATGCTGGCATGGTAAATTGCTTTCAGCTCGCTTATGGTCATTACAATATAGCGAGCAATAGCAAGCCTGAATATTTAGAAATCAAAAAATAAAAATTAAAAATTAAAACCACCGGTGTTAGACCTGTCCTTATGCATGTCCCTGTCCCCAGAGTGCTGCTTGTTCCATCAGTGTTCTGAGGTGACATAGGGTGCCACTGCGTGGTCGGCAAGTCCGAGGCTGGGGTCAGCCATCTTCATTGGGTGATGAGGTATGGAGGTCTGTGCATGAGTCTCCTGGTGTGGGCGAGCCGCTCGTTGGTTAGTGGATGAGGGTAGCTGATGGGCTTTATTGCTTTGGCGTCTGCTTAGGTTTCTGTAGGTGCCGCTAGTGGGTCGCTTCAGTCGGCCTTTTTCCAGGCCCAGCCTCAGGGATGTCAGGTGAGTGGTGCTTCTGTGGGCTCAGTTCGCCGATGATACCCTCCATCTCCTGCCCGGCCCGTTTTCCACGCAGTCAGAAGGCATGTGCAGACTTATTTAGTGAGGGTGATGCTCAGTTGGTTGTTTTCGCCTGCAGGCATGTGAGATTGTGTGGCATAGTGCAGATTAGAGGCCTGGCTTGTGGTGCGCGCCTTCAGGTAGGTCTGATGCTGGGCTTTGTAGGGTGACGATTCTCTCCGGTGGGGACCGGGATAACCCCCCCGGTCCATGGGGGGGAAGCGAGGCCCGTGAGGTGCATCACAGGGCTGTTGCATGGCGGCCAGGTTCGCAAACAGGACGTCGGCCGTCCGTCCCGCTCTCCACCCTCATAGGCCGCAGACCCCGAAGTCCCATATCGCCCGCAGGGGGCTCTGGCACTCCCGATCTCAGGGTCTGCGGTGGCTCCAGCTTCTGCCCGGATGCTTGATATAGCTTCAAGTCACTCAGATTGCTTTATTGCTTGTGTTTTTAGCCATATTCGATCAGATTTATCAGGAGCCTCTCTGGCCTGCGACCGGTCAGCATAGCGGTCAGGCCCCGCCCCCCCAGTCACAGAAGTTAAGCTCACATATCTATAATTTCCAGGCAAGGATTTTGAACCCTTTTAAATTTAGGAATGACATCTGCCTTCCTCCAATCCTTCGGTACAATACCTGAAACAAAAGAATCTTGAAAGATTAAATACAGTTTCACTTATTTCCCCACTTAGCTCCTTAAGTACTTGTGGGTGAATACCGTCAGGTCCCGGAGCTTTATTTACATAAATTTTCTTTAACTGCTGTAGCACCTTATCTCGAGTCTTCCAATAACAAGCTATCTGCAAGTTTTTTGCAGCAATCATTTGCATATCTCCTGCCATAGGATCCTCATTAATATATACTGAAGAAAAATAGTTATTTAAAATATCTCCCTTTTCCTGGTCTTCGTTAACTAAAAGACCCATCTCTGATTCCAGTGTACCTACACTTTCATTTTTTGTTTTTTTTAGAATTGATGTACTTGAAAACATTTTTGGGGTTTGTTTTGCATTCTTTGGCTATCAATTTCTCATTTTCTAGTTTAGCCACTTTAATTGCCCTTTTGCAAGTATTATTGGCTTCCTTATATCTTATACAGGATGCCTCTGATTTGTCTGATTTAAATGCTTTAAATGCCCTTTTCTTATTTTTAATCTCTTGTTTTACTTCTCTGCTAAGCCACATTGGTTTCAATTTGTTTCTTTTATATTTATTACCCAATTGTACATACTGGGAAATGTACCCTTCTACTATTTGTTTAAAGAGTTTCCATTTATCCTCAGTGTTTTTTGTTTTTTTTTTACACTAAATTCACTGAGTTTATGCCAGTCCGTATGTTGTAGAGCTGCTCTAATCTTATTGAAATTGACTTTTTTTAAATGATACGTTTTAGTATACCCCACATGCTTTTGCTTTTTTGAGTTTATTTAAAAAATTACCATATTGTGATCACTATTTCCCAAATGCTCCCCAAACAAGGTTGGTCAAAAGATCAACCTTGTTTGTTATAATGAGATCCAGACAACCATCCTTTCTAGTTGGTGCTTGTACCAGTTGTGACATGAAGGTGTCATTTAACACATTTAAAAATCTGATTTCCCTTACTGAAGTACTAGTCACTCTATCCCAGTTTTTGTTCAGGTAATTAAAATCTCCAATAATTAACGTGTTACCCCGATTTTCAGCTTTCCCAATTTACTCTAACAGCTGTTCTTCCTCATTAATATTTACATTAGGTGGTTTATAACATAAACATAACATTTTCCCTTCATTTGCCCCAAGCAGATATCTACCCATAAAGCTTCCACATTTTCCTCGTCACACTCCATATGCCTAAGATTTGACTTTAACTCATGGTTGACATACAAACATACCCCACCACCCTTCTTGTTTTTACTATCCTTCCTAATTGTAGATTATGCTAGCTTTAGTGTACCTATAATCTTAATTTTATTAATGACAGGAGGCGAGTATTTGCTTAAGTCTCTCTTTACTAGAACTCCACAGCAGCACAGAAAACAACCAATCAGAAAAAAGTTAGATACTATAAAACTCCCCTCCCCATGCATCATTTCCTCTTTCAAGCTGCGACAAAAACAGAATAAAAGGCAGAGAACATCATGGGGAAGAAACAAAGTCCTAGACACGATGAATATAATGACGTCCACCATCCAAGAGTAACTGTCAAACTAGATAGTGTTGATGGACTGTAAGCTGAAACGAGAGAAAAACAGAATCGAACAGGTTGATTATCCAATGAAATGTACTCTGAATAAACATGTAGGTACCCAATGTATCAACCAAATATGTAGATATCCCAACTCTACTTATGAAAATAAACATAGATATAAGAACAGGCGACAGGTAGCGCACAGGTAGAGACAACAAACAAAGTTGCATACGTACCTGATTAAACCAATTTTTTTAACATAAAACAAGGGTGGGAAAAGAAAGGGTGGGAAATACTCACCTCCTGTCATTAATAAAATTAAGATTATAGGTACACTAAAGCTAGCATAATCTACAATTTTATAACATGACAGGAGGCTTCGTATTTGCTTTTTTAAAGCTCAGTCCACAAATCCAACGCTGTTTGTTTCGCTGGTACCTATACTCGGGATTACCCGAGCAATCCCAAATGGACTTTCCAACTGCGATAGATGACAATGCAGCGACCGATGGGAGTGCCAGTTGATGAAGTATCCCCAAAAAACTGAAAAACATTCTCTGCTGATAGATCCAATGTACATGGGGTTGCGACCTGTTACCTACCAGCTGGTCCATTGATCTTGGAAAACTGAACCTATGAGCCATTTCCATGCAGTCATAAAATTTCGAAGGTCATTTGCGGACTCAGAGTCGCGATAAGACACTGCCGCCATGTCTCAACTCTTGATGTATAAGGTCGTTCCACCGATCGTGCCAGGGTCACCTGGCAATGTGGCCTAGCAGGCAGACCTTCAATCTCAAGTAATGCGTCTAGGACCACCACCCAATCGCAATAGAACCGAGTAGGACCTGTCAATTCCTCCTGGCCTATTCGGTAAGATGTCCCCTCCGAGAATAAATATAATGCAGGCAAGGGAGCGATCAAACTAGCCGTATCCCAAGTAATTACACAGGTCACTTGGAATATTGGAATCTTCGGAAGCAGTAGCTGCAAGGCTCCAAACGGGACGTCCCTTCAGGGATCCGAACTGAACTTGTGTGGAGGAACGGTGGTCGAACTATTCTGGGAGTAGCGAATCCAAGGAATAATCAAAGTGATGGGCAGAGCCAAACCGGAGTGCAGATTCCTAACCAGATATGTCCTCGTCTAAGAGTGAAAGGTGTCTGAGTAGGAGTCGGGGAACACCAGGTACTCCCATAAAGTCTTGCAGGTCTCCATGACGGTAGTTGAAAAGTAGGTTAGTGCAAATCCAGAACCGAACGGCTCCCGTGAGGGATAAATAGAGTATAGGCGGAGGACCCCCAACTCCGAACCCCGATCACCAGGTATGCCTTCCGAGGAGATGTGGTAATCCTGTCATCTCATCCCAAGATCGTAATGGCCGGAGTACTCAATACCACCGGGGCTACCGGTCTTGCCATGTGATCCATGTAAACGATTTACCTTCAGACCAGGTAGAAGGCCTTCCTTAATCTTGTTACTCGAGCAGGGCAGTGCCCATTCACTCTATGAAGGTCTCCGTGTCTCCTGTGACCTAAATATGGGAGAAACTGTCTGCGCAGTTTTCCGCAATGGTCTGGATATCCAAAAACAGAAAGCAATCCTCTGTTTATATGGTGCAGAATATACCAAAATCTGCACTCACGTAATACCTGAGGACCATCCGTTAGCTATATCATCACCAGGAGTGTGTGCCAATAAGTGGGAGACTCCCCCCGTTATACCTCAGTGAGAATGTCTCGCGTGGGTTAGAGCGGTCTGGATCCAGTAGATCCATAACAGGAGATAGAATAGAGGGATCCTGTCCAAAATGTATATCATGTAACACTAGGCAGTCCTCTATAACGAAATCAGTAGTATGGACGTCAGATCCAATTGAATGCAGGAGGGATGTCCCTACTGTAGTCATCGATGTCTCGCACAGGTACAAGCCTGTTTGATGAGCAAATGGCCGGCCCCGTAGAGTGTCGAGTGTATGAGAGAGTCGAGATGATGGAGGGTCGCACCCTCCTGTGTTCCAAACTAGAGTCCCAAGAGACTCAGGGTGACCAATTGCAGGGTACACCAGATATCAATATCCGTATAAGGCTGGTGGCAATCTATGGCAAGAAACAACAATGAAAAAGAAAACTACCAACTGACCACCCGGATCCCGTGCGCGCGCGCGGGGTCCAGGACGACCGTTGGTAGCCCGAGGAAAGCTGGAGACGTTCTCCGCAATCCACAAGCGCCCGGGAGGTCGGGGGAGGTCAAGTCAGGCCTCTCGACGACCCGAGCAAAAGGAAAAAAGTCGCGAAAACGAAAAAATAACGTAGACAAGAGAAGGATACATAAATTCTAGATCAGATAGAAGGCAAATAGCAGGCCGGAAGGCAAGACAGGTAAGCCCCACTGAACAGAGCCAGGAGCTAACCTAACGTGGGAAAAAACTACCGATACCTCGAAGGATACCGGGAGACAGATGTAAAAGACAAGGAAAAACACTGCATTCTTCTTAGGTGACTGAGCACCGATCCTCGCCTGTTCGAAGTTTTCCCTGAGGATGTATGACCGGGGTCCTTATAAAGAAACCTTGCCTTGCATGTATGAGATTTAGGGCCTACACCCTACCCACCATATTCAGATGGCCGTATACTGGTGTCCTCTTGGATAGTATGGCAACGGTGGCTGTCTGGACACCTGTCTATTTCCATGTCACTGGTGGGCATCGGCATTTCCTCAGTGATATTCCCCCCAGGCCTGTGGCCTGGAAGGGGTTCGGAACCAATAGAGCAGGCCCGTCAGAAGGGCACAGATGGGCACAGACATAGCAGGCCGTCTTAATATGGAACCGACATAGCAGGCCGTCTCAATGGGCACAGACCTAGCAGGCCGTTCTTATGGGCACAGACATAGCAGGCCAATCTTATGGGCACAGACATAGCAGGACAATCTTATGGGCACAGACACAGCAGGCCAATCTTATGGGCACAGACACAGCAGGCCAATCTTATGGGCACAGACACAGCAGGCCAATCTTATGGGCACAGACACAGCAGGCCGATCTTATGGGCACAGGCATAGCAGGCCGATCTTATGGGCACAGGCATAGCAGGCCGTTCTTATGGGCACAGACATAGCAGGCCGTTCTTATGGGCACAGACATAGCAGGCCGTTCTTATGGGCACAGACATAGCAGGCCGGTCTTATGGGCACAGACATAGCAGGCTGATCTTATGGGCACAGACATAGCAGGCCATTCTTATGGGCACAGACATAGCAGGCCGTTCTTATGGGCACAGACATAGCAGGCCGTTCTTATGGGCACAGACATAGCCGGCCGTTCTTATGGGCACAGACATAGCAGGCCAATCCTGGGTTGTGCATTATTGTTATATTATGATAACATGTTATTCAAATAGCGCCCTCCGATTCCGTAGCGCGTTACAATGGGTATGGAGTGAGCAATGGGGACCTCCGAGGTTCAGTAGAGGTCCCTAAAATTAGCAGATCCTCAGAGCATCCTGTGACATAGGACCTCTAGACGCCAACCCATAGGCAGCGTAACGCCGTATGAATAACCTGAACCGGGACTCGCAGTCCCTAAATGCCCAGCAGGCAAATAGCGGTATTCCATCCGTATAGGGTATAAGCGGAAAGTCGTTCCAGTGACTACTATGTCCATGAATGTAAGATACACTGAGCAATACTCTCCTCAAACTGCGAATTGGTATGCCCATGTTCACACAGATCTGTTGGAAATTTCTTATCATATTAGAGATTACCCTCGTCATACCACCTGAAGGGTATTGAAAACATGGGCACGTCCAGGAGTAGGGCTAATGATAGCCAACTCAATGAATTCCCCCGGGAATCTGGTAAAAATTTATGGTATCAGCGTAGACTGGTCTCCCTTACCAGTTTGAGTCAGAGCCAGGTCTGTAAGCGAGAAATATAAGCCATGGACAGAGAAATCATACCAGAGTAGTCTCACAGAGACTTCCAGCTGGGCAGAAAAAATATATACTGAGACGGAGATGAATCCTAGAGCTAACTGGCACTGTAAACACCCTGTACAGAGTCTGTGTAACTGAGTTCATATATACCTGTAACTCACAATAACCTGTGACGTATCCCATCAGGCACTCACAGAAACCTGTTGATATACACTGACAGTAAAACTCACAGCGATCCGTGACAAACACTGTCAGCAAAACTCACATCAATCTGCGATATACACAATCAACGGAAACACTCAGCAATCCGCGCTATACACCGACAACAAACCCACAGTAAACTGTGATACACACTGTCGGTAAAACTCACAGAATCTGTGATGTACACTGTCAGCAGAGCAAACCAAAATGTGATATCCACTGTCAGTAAAACGAATATGTGATCTACACTGTCAGTAAACTAATATGTGATATACACCGTCAGTAAACTAATATGTGATATATACTGCCAGTAAAACTAACATGTGACCTACACTGACAGCAAAGCAAAGCTAATATGTGAGCTCCACTGTCAGAAAAACTAAAATGTGATATACACTGTCAGTAAAACTAGTGTGATATACACTGTCGGTAAAACTAATGTGATATACACCGACAGAAAACTAAAATGTGATATACACTGTCAGTACAAACTAATATGTGATGTACTATGTCAGTAAAACTAATGTGATATACACTGACAGCAAAACTAATATGTGATAAACACTGTCAGAAAAGCTATGTGATATATGCTGTCAGAAAAAACTAACATGTGGTTGTCAGAGAAAAACAGAGCAAGACAGAATATTAGCCAATAAAACCCACAGTTTACTATATATCTGAAGAAGAAGTGAAAAATGCCCTAAGACACCCAGTAATCTGAGAGATACATGCTGCAAATATATAGTACATAGGAGGAAGGGCAGGATGCAGCACAGAGCCTTCCGTTCCACTCAAAACTGAAGGCAATCCGCCGGGGAAAAAACAGGGCAATGATAGCCGCGATCCGACCACCGTGGGCGGAGGAGAGGCCGCGGGCAGGTGCACACTCCTCCACCCGGTCGGCCGCCTGCGGCTCTGTGAAGAAGTTGAGCGCGGCGGTCGGCCATGTGGTGGACGGGGCGGCCACGTGTGTGAGTGGAACGGCCGGCGGGCACTCGCGTCCGACCGCGAGCACCTCGGTTGCCGGAATGGAACTAGGGGAACGGGGAAATCAGGAGGCAGCCAGAGGCTAGTCTCCTGAAACCCCTATACCGCGCAGGCAGCCCGCGGAAAATGGCGGGCAAAGAGAGTGGGCAGCGAAGGGAGGGAGGGAAGACATGGCGAACAGAGAAACCCCCAAGAACTCCCCTAAAACTACCACATGAAAGGGAAGGAATCCCTAAGACGACAGGGGGAGCAGAAGCAAGGGAAGAAGAAATATATATAAGCAGACAATGACACAAAAAAAAAAATAACATAATATATAGAAGTACAGAACACATGGTACTAAATAAAGGTACAGATAACAAATAAGTAAATATACTAAGAAATCAAATATAAATCCTAATAAATCATAAAACAACCCAAAACCACCCACTATAAGCAGGAGGCAGTGGTACTCTGACCTGTACTGGTGCGGAGCAGCAAAGAAAGAGGAAATGATGCATGGGGAGGGGAGTTTTATAGTATCTAACTTTTTTCTGATTGGTTGTTTTCTGTGCTGCTGTGGAGTTCTAGTAAAGAGAGACTTAAGCAAATACGAAGCCTCCTGTCATGTTATAAAATTAACGTGTACCCATTTAAGTTAACTGCCCAGTCATGTGTTTCATCCCACCATGTTTCTGTTATGCCTATTATATCATATTGTTTAGTGTATGCTATTGCCTCTAGTTCCCCCAATTAGTAAGCACACATTTAATATTATCATGAGTCATTTGTACTTTGTGAATTTTTATCAATATTACATACCTCCTCTGTTCCCCCTTCCCCCTCCCCCCATCTCCACCCGCCTTATACTGAGCTAAAGCCCATCTCTTTTCTATCCTATCTCCATTTTCTAGATTGCTTTCACCCTCTCCCCCTACTACTAGTTTAACCCCTTAAGGACTGGACTGTTTTTGCGATGTTGTACATTTGCGACCAGACATCTTTTTACACTTTTGTGGTGTTTGTGTTTAGCTGTAATTTTCCGCTCTCTCATTTACTGTTCCCATACAAATTGTATATTGTTTTTTTCAGGACAAAAGGGGCTTTCTTTACATACCATTATTTATATAATCTCATGTAATTTAATTTAAAAAAAAAAAAGAAAAAATATGATGAAAAATTGAAAAAAATACATGTTGTTTGACTTTTATGTGAAAAATCTTTTACTCATCTACAAAAGCGAATGAAAAAAACTGCTAAATAGATTCAAAATGTTGTCCTGAGTTTAAAAATTCACAGTGTTTACATGCTTTTTGCTATTTTTTTGCATGTTATAGGGCTATAAGTACAAGTAGGATATTGCGGTTTCAAAGCATACATTTTAAAAATGTATCAATAGTGACATTGTAACACTATTATCTGTCATAAATCTCTGAACCACCCCACATGTACATATTTTTTTTAAAGTAGACAACCCACGGTATTCAATATGGGGTATGTCCAGACTTTTTTAGCCACTTAGTCGCAAACACTGGCCAAAGTTAGCATTCATATTTGTTTGTGTGTGAAAAAAGTAAAAAACTAAATTGAACGCTAATTTTGGCCAGTGTTTGTGACTAAGTGGTTACTAAAAAAGACTGGACATACACCATTTGCAATACATTGGGTTGTCTTCTTTTGCAAATGGTATGCCATCATGGGGGTAATTCTCATTCCTCGGCTACCATACGCTCTCAAAGGCAACGTAACCAACCTGGCCATTTTCAATGTAAAAATATTTGACCCATATATTTGACCCTGTAACTTTCAAAAACGCTATAAAACCTGTACATGGGGGGTACTTTTATACTCAGGAGACTTTGCTGAACACAAATATTAGTGTTTCAAAACTGGAAAATGTATCACAACAATTATATCATCAGTAAAAGTGCTGTTTGTGTGTGAAAAATTCAAAACAAAGTCACTTTTACTGACAATATCATCGCTGTGATATGATTTACTGTTTTGAATCACTAATATTTGTGTTCAGCGAAGTCTCCTGAGTAAAACAGTACCCCCCATGTACAGGTTTTAGGGTGTCGTAGAACGTTACAGGGTAAAATACAGTGCTAACAAATTAAATTCTCTGGACTTTCGACCTGGGTTGGCAGGCAGGTCCCTTAAATTGCAATCAATAAAATTACTTGATTATGTAAAAATATTACATAAATACACACGTAGAATTTAAATATATATGCATATTTATATATTTGAAGTCTACGTGTATATTTATATAATTATTTATGTAATTTTGTATATGGACATATGTATAGTTCGTATTCTTTTTATTTATTTATATATACATAGATATATATACAATTTCATTCTAAGTGTATGTTGATATAAATATATATATATTAATATCAAAATACAGTTAGAATCAAAATTTCATATAGATAAATAATTTCATATAGATATATATAATCATATAGATATATAAAATTTCATATAGATATGACATTATATATATATGATATATAGACGTATAAATAGATATATCATATATATATATATATATATATATATATATATATACACATATATGATTATTATTTTTATTTATTAACTTTAACCTTTATTTTTTTTTCTGATTTTACACTAGCAGGGACACTGCCTGTCAGCACAGACAGTCCCCCTGCAGGCAGACACATGGACACCTATTGTGACCGTGTGGTCGCTCTGTTGAGCGATCACATGGCCCCAGGGGTTCTTATCTGCCATGGGGAGACTGTCTGGGCTGCAGGCAGTCTCCCCACACCGGGACCAACGCCGATCGCCGCCGGGGGAACGACGGCGATCGTGTAAGTAACTAAGACCGTTAGGACGGTTCAGGACCGTCAGCGGTCAGCAATGCAAAAATGCCGATGACGGTCCTGAACCGTCCTCGGTCCTTAAGGGGTTAAAATCTCCTCCAACCTTCCCATCCCCCAGCACAGCAGACCCTCTTCCGTTTAGGTGCAATCCATCACTGCTATACAGGTTGTACCCAAGAGCAAAATTGTCCCAGTGCTCTAAAACCCCCAAACCCTCTTTCCTGCACCAAGACTTCAGCCACGCATTGAACTCTCTAATCTCCCGCTGCCTTTCTGCTGTAGCGAGTGGCACAGGTAATATTTCTGAAAATATTACCTTGGAGGTCCTATTCTTTAGCTTACTTCCTAGTTCCCTGAACTCATTCTTTAGAAACTTCCATTTTCCTCTGACTTTGTCATTGGTACCAATATGGACCATGACAGCTGGATCATCCCCAGCCGCTCCCAATAATTCCTCAACTTTGTCGGCATCATGCCGGACCCGAACACCGGGACACAGCAAACTGTCCGGTTGAGAAGATCAGAGTGACAGATTGCCCTTTCTACTCTCTTAATAATCTAATCCACTACCACCACAACCTGTCTAGCCTTCCTTACACTCTCAACTCCACCCATACTAGAGGGGCTGTTCCCACGGCTGCTACTCCTGAGCTGATGCTCCCAACATCTTCACTCAAACAGGCAAATCTGTTTGGCTGCAGAAGATCAGGACTAGCTAAACCTTTCCTCTTCCCACCCCCCGCTTCCTCGCCCCACTGTTACCCAGCTATGTGCCTGCTCACCAACTATTTCACCTCCTCCCACTCCACTACCTGTCCCCACTAAACTCTGCTCAGTGAGCAGCAGACTCCTCTCAAGATTGTCAATCTCTCTCAGTGTTGCAATTTACCTCTCCAGATCTCCAATCTGAGCTTCCAGAAAAGCTACTCGCTCACACCCACCACAGAGTTATGGACCCTCGACAGATTTATCCAGGCATGCATACATGCAGCAGGATGTACACGGAGTAAAACTCACAATCTTGCTAGCACTAAAGTGAGAATTGTCAGAAATTAAGTGAACTGAATTTCAAATTCAAGGCCAAAATTGCCAAACTCTATCCAGAACAGCCAAACTTCCAGTTCAGCTACTTTGGCCTTTAATTAGAAATTTAGTTTGAATTTCTCACAATTCTCACTTTAGCGAATGACCTGTAAGAGTCATATGTTTTTTTTTCTTCTGATATTTCACTTCCATTTGGCATATTTCTAATTATTCAGGTGCTCATTATATTTATGAAATTTTGAGCAGGAGTAGGCAATCTTCGGCACTACAGACTTTGAGACTGGCGTTGAAGCACTCCAGGCTCTCTCCCCAACAGCTAGGAAGTGGATTGGGTGGAGGTACTCGGTCGGAGTACAGGAGCTCCGTCACGATATTAACTACTGTTGATTACTCAGTGTGGTTGATATGATCCAGTTTCCAGTTTACGTACCGATGATCCTCAATCTGCCTCCGGTGGTTTTTAACATTACTGCACTTCATCTCCTTGATACTATAATGGTCTTTGTTATGTTACAATGTTTTAACTTGCTTAATACATGTATATATATTCGCTTCTTAGAGATTATATATATATATATATATATATATATATTGCTTCTCCTCTTTTTTTTTGCTTTCTTTATTTATCAGTCAATCACCCTATTCAGTGGAGTTTGTTTGCACATAAGCATCATCTCTTTTTTATTCTTTATTATATTATATTATTTAATGTATTCTTTTTTTATATATATATTTTCTTATGTTTATATTTATGGTTTTAAATATTTTATTTTTTAGATACATGTTTATACTTGTCTTAGTGGTATAGTTTTTTTCTTTTTATATATTTCCGTCTGGCTTAATTACATTTAATTGGTTTACTACAGCCTATGCTGTGTAACAACAGTAGCAAGTAAGGATGATAAAATGATAATAAGCTGCATGTGGAGATAAAAACCTAGGTCATGTGTAGAGACCAAGTTCTAGATAACCACAATCAAAGTGTGTCATCTTGCATGCATGTCAACTGTGTGGAAAAGATACTACAGTGATAACATACTATAGAGCTAAGGCTTATCTTTAAGTTCTTCACTAGAATTTTTTTTGGAAACATTGGCAGAATAGCAAGTACAGATAATTAGGACATAATAACAATTTAGTATATAGATTGTTGTTCAGGGATGCATAAAAATAAAAATCAATATTGTTCTATTTTATTTACTGGGTTATGGTATTAGGGCTTATATGATTTTTTTTTTTTTATTGATTTTTTTTGTCTTGCAGTACCTCAATCAGATTCTAAAAAACAAACAAAAAAAAAATTCCAGTTTGAATTTGTTTTGCCTAAAACATCAAATTTTCAGATCAAAATGCCAACAGTTCTCAATTTATTGCATAACCCTGCAGGTGACTCCATGACGGTCTTCCATTAGGATACACTGAGGAATATTTTTTTCTAGGGAAATGATGCTTATCATTTCTTGTAATCAAAATACTGTTTTACATGGGAGCAGAACGACCATCAGAAAATATAGGGCCCTTTTTACAGCTCAAAGCCTGGCCCTATGTTTATTGAACGAGTTCGGAACATAGAAAGGTTTAAAGCCAAGAACATAACATTCATTTATTAGCAAATTGGTACAATATTCACTTTGGTATGGTAGGAGTAAGTGTTTGCTTACAACCTCTGTTGCATGTAGTTCCGCACCTCTTAATAACTCCACCACCGACCGATTCACAATTGACGCAAACGTGCGTGTGTCATCACGTCATCAACGTGAACAAAAGTTCTGAGGTCAAAAGACCCATTCCATCGAATTAGGTGTATTTTAGGCATATTTAACCCATTAAGGACACATGACATGTGTGACATGTCATGATTCCCTTTTATTCCAGAAGTTTGGTCCTTAAGGGGTTAAACTCTCCTCGGCTTGTTTTCTGCGCCCTGTCATGGTTTCCTCTTGTAGGTTATCTGAGAGTGCATTCTTGTTTCTCTAGTTTATGATCTTGGCTTGTTCCTTACTATTCCTTATTAGGGTATCCTTGACCTTTTGGCTTTATCTATTTGTTTATGCTTCTGTCTGTGTCCATGACCTCGGCTTGTTACTGACTATTCTTTGTACATTAAATCCGGCTATTATAAGGCCAGTAATACGTTTATCAAAATTGGTATTTTTTCAGTGTTTTATCTTAATTCTGTGTGTTGGGCGACTGTGTTGTCCTGACAGCTCTAAAGGGTAAAGTTGAGCTAAAAGTGTACTTAAGGCACGACTTTCCCTTTAGCGCATGCCTTGCTGTACTTTTAACAGTATACAAATTGACACAGGCAAAGTATAGGTTTTATTAAATTGGATAGCTACTAGCCTCACGTGGCTCCCTTAGATAAATATGAACTGGGGTTTCTTGTGCAAAAATCCCTATTAATGCATTGCATGCAGAACATTGTTGCTCAGTTCTATGCAGCTTGAAAAGTTAAATCTGATAATATTTCTGGATAATGGGAGTGCTGAGCCCAAACAACTTTTCTTTAGTACAAGCTGAAACTCCAATGCATTTGTTTTTTTTTCACCATGGGATACCAGAAGGGAATCAGGAAGTTTGGGTCACTTAGTAGCTGATTTGAACATTCTTATGGTTTTTATATACAATGGATATTGACGAATGAGTCATTGACGAATGTCAAAAAAATAATACCCCTGTAAAACTTTATTTTAATCCCTTAATTTAATGGAAAATTTAAATTCTCAATATTTTTGTTATCTCTTCAGAAATGCATAGATCAATGTCATTTTGTCATTTTGTCAATGCAACTCTAGAACATTTCTAAGCAAAATCATAAAAGTAGCTAATTAAATGTTTTTAACTGATTTCTTAACCATGAAAACGCCATCATTTGATCAGTGGGTTGGGGTATTCTAGTAATGAGAATAAAGGGGGACCTGTTGCGGGATGATGAAAAAGCCTTCAGAGAGGATAAAATCTTTTCACTAGTTATTATTTTACTCTTGCTTTTAATATTTTGTTTTTTTTTAACATTTCACTGTGATGGTTGACTAGCGAGAGCTGGCCAACTGCTACATACTTAACCTTCATACTGGCAAGGTTTTTAACTATATGTCCACTGGCTTCTAGTACTACCAGAGGGAAAATCAAAGAGATTTAAATTGAATTTATTTTGCAGATTTGCTTGTTACAGGCAAGATCCGGTATGCATCTGGTGTGAATAGGGCTGCATAAACAGAAACAAAAATGACTTTCCTGCTAGATGGCAGAGAATTGAACAGTGGGGCTGCAGGGACATTATCTGACATACACCAAAACTGGATATAGACAAAAAATGGGATACAGCTGAATAACTAGAAAAAAAAGAATATATAGCACATAGTGAAGTACATTAACAATAATTGGATTTAACCCACAAAGATTGCACTCACGAGATGGTGTAGGGTAATGCGCCTTTAAGCCCACAATGGGCTAAAATGGTATTTGCCTTCCACGGATAGGTTGCTCTGTCTTTCACAGGAAATGGAAGAATGCCAGTTGAAATGTAAAAAATGTTTTTCTTTATTCAAAAGGCAATAAATAGCCTTGAAAAATTCAATCAGTAAAATTTTAAAAATAACTGCAATCTAACGCGTTTCGTCCAAACAACTTGGACTTCATCTCTTGGACTTCATCATCTTGGACTTCACTCTGATGAAGTCCAAGTTGTTTGGACGAAACGCGTTAGATTGCAGTTATTTTTAAAATTTTACTGATTGAATTTTTCAAGGCTATTTATTGCCTTTTGAATAAAGAAAAACATTTTTTACATTTCAACTGGCATTCTTCCATTTCCTGTGAAAGACAGAGCAACCTATCCGTGGAAGGCAAATACCATTTTAGCCCATTGTGGGCTTAAAGGCGCATTACCCTACACCATCTCGTGAGTGCAATCTTTGTGGGTTAAATCCAATTATTGTTAATGTACTTCACTATGTGCTATATATTCTTTTTTTTCTAGTTATTCAGCTGTATCCCATTTTTTGTCTATATCCATATCTATATTTGAGGTTCGTTTGGGGGAAACCTCTTGGGAAGCTGTATCCATCTTATACGCAGTTAAGTACCTCTGCATATTCCTGCCATTGAGTTGGTTAGGTGTACTTGTGTATATATATTTTTTTGTGTGCATTTTTTCTTTTTCATACATATACACCAAAACTGCTTCATTAAACCCTTAAGGACACAACTTAAGAACAGAAATAAAAGGGGATCATAATGGAATATTTCTGTCATGTGTCCTTAAGGGGTTAAACTAAAATTGGTTTGTTTTGGTGCTTTGAGTGTCCTTTTGAACAGTTTAGGAAAGGGCTTTTTTTGTTCCACACCCACTAGATTGTGTAAGCATGGCTGTGTAAATTTTGCATTAAATACTATCAGGGTTATTTACTAAAGTGAGAATTCAAAGTGAATTTCTAATGTATTTATTTTTTCTTTCTCATTTATTTTCTTATAACATATAACATAAAATAATTTCGAATTTAATGTCAAAATAACTGAACTGGAAAAATTCTCTAATTCAGCTGTGTTTTCTGTTAGGCTACCCTGGCCTTAAATTTGAAATGTAATAACCCTGTGTAATATAGACACTTATACCACAGGGCTCTAAACCCTATTTTGTACCAGATCATTTACCTATTCTGGAATAAATTTACAGTTATGTTTTGGAGTCGCTGCTTTTTTACTTAGAATTTTAAATAAATATTGATGCACATCTTTGCATTGCACTTCATCCGAGTATCAAAACAATAATACATAAAAATTTAAATATCTTAACAGTAGCATTAAGTGTATGATAATCCAGAAAAGATGGAATATAGATTTAGTGTAAATAGTGAAATCTAATGATGCTCTCGATGCCTGTAAATACAGAGCTGGATTTACATATCAGTTGCTTATAGACACAGAGTTCTAAAACGCTGCCTGCTTCCTCACCCCCCAAAAAGGCCATAAAGTGAGTTTAATGAATTTGTTGATTGGGCATTACATGCATGAAAACGTCAAAAAACATATATTCATATGTCACAAGTGAATATGTACATTGGAAAACATTTTATATATATATCATGACACGGTGCAATATGTCATGTGTTGTTCATCTGAGACTATATTTACCTAATTTTAAAACCTTTTAAGGAACAGATGATTGTTATGTCTTGATTTGTAAAATAATAGAATGCAAAGAGGGAGTACTTTCTTTTCCCTATGACTCTTTATATGTATGTGCACATTTTTCCTTGTGGTGCTTTCAAGGTTATTCACGAATATGAGAATTGCCAGACATTCAAAATAAATTTCAAAGTGAATATCTAATTTAAAGCTAAAACAGCTCGACTTGAATCATAGCTGACTTGAAGAATTTTTCCAGTTTGGCAATTTTAGTCTTAAGCTTGAAATTCCCTCCAAATTGACTTTGAATGCCCAATAATTATCGGTTTAATGCCCAATAATCCTCTGTTTAATGAATAACCCTGATTGCCTTTAAATCTGTTAGTGTCTGCAGCTGTGTACGAGCCTGCAGGGTTAAAGATAATGTTAGAAGTGGACATGGCTGACAAACTTCCCTTCCCACCTTCCAGGACAGAGTAGCACATTATAAGTGTTGGAGGCAGGGGCTCCCAGTAGGACATGTGCCTACTATTTATAAGGAGAAATCCCACCCTGTGTATATATGTAGCTCCAAAAATAGGTAGGCAGCTACTTTTTCTGTAATGCAAAGCAACTTTACCAGTCAGTGTATGCAGGGGACAACTATTCTACTCAAAGACCAGACAGAAGACAAGAGCAGGATTAGTATGTGGAGATATAAACATACCTCTTATGTGTCTGACTGTTTAGCAGGGTCAGTCCCTATATGCATAATTTTACTAGGAGCTCCAGATTGTTGGTATGTCTGATGTGTATAGCAGAGCTCCACAGCAATAAGACTCCCAGTAATGTGTCTTTAAACTACAATAAATGTGTTTAGAAATCATTCTGTGTAAATAGGATATATTGTTCTTCTTCTGAATTACATTTTAGTTGTACACATTGTTATTAGTAAGTTACTTGGGATTTTTCAGAACAGCCCCTCATCTGGCCATACCTCCACTTACATTAGTAAAATTAAAGTGTCCTCCTTTGTCCATTCGATATGTTGGAAGGTATGCATGAGGAATATTCACTAAACTGAGAATTCAAAGTTCATAACTGCTAAACTGGAACATTTTAGAAGTCAGCTATTCTTTCAGTTATGCTTATCTGGCCTTAAATTTGAAATTATATTTCAAATCACCCTGAATTCTATGTTTAGTAAAGACCCTGCAAAAAAAAGAAGTATTCAATTCATTCTGTGCCTCTAGAAAGAACCGCAGGATAGTGAACTAACAAATACGTTGGTCAGGAGAAGTATGTATAAAATATAGATATAGGTCTAAGAAAATCAGGTCTATCTAAGTGAGATCCCCTAAATATATTGTGAGCAATTGATAAAGATGAATTCTGCATTAGAATTCCATTCAAATTCTAACACAGTAAAAAGTTATTAGACAAAGTGGCTATAGTTTTGACACTCGTGCAGCTGCGACAGATGTTAGAATAAGGCATTATCTCACTCATTCCGAAATAACATCTATGGAGGCTCCCACTGTCTTTTGGGATCCTCCATATACATTTCTGTAGAGCTATCACACACTGACATGGGCTCCTTGTGGATGAAGCACCAGGAGTTGAAGATTGAAGATGGGGGCACTCACGGGGGACACACCAGGTAAGTTGAACTCACCTCTACTGTACCCCCTGGGCACTGCACACTGAGTGGCAATATTATCACAGGGGATCTTTGCACAGTAATGAAAGACCCCATAAGGTGATAGAGCAACCTTAATTATGATATGCTGCTATCCAGTGAGTCTCAATGACTATTACTAGATTAATTAGCCTTAATCCAACCTGAAGCATAAACTTCCATAAACATAACTGTCCAGTCCCAGTGTTGCATATTCCCCCTCTGCTACCAAGGGGTGATGTTCTGAATGCGCAAAACTCCTGACATCTTGTGAGTGTACCTGTTAGCGTGTCTATATACATGCTTATAACAATCTTCACTATGTATTGTTAATTTCTTTTTTATAGGTATAGACAGCGATTTCCCCTCTACCCTTTGTATACATAACTGTAGAAAACTTACCTGATCCCGAGGTCGAGCTGCTCCCCTCAGGTCGCGCTAAATGCTCTACTGGGCCACTGACCAAAACAGGGAACTACATTACATTCTAACCATTTGGCCCAGCAAACAGCTCCTCCACCTCCTGGTTTGCGCAGGCCGAAATTCACACAACAGTTGTCTCACTGCATAGTCTTTGATGCTGCCCACATGAATGGCGCGTCTTTTATATTTTGAAATGTTATGACGTCACGCTTGCTCTTAAAGTGACCACATCAGCCACACAACCCGATTATCAATAATTTTGGAGTCGCAGAGATGATGTGGATCAATAAGAACAATTGTAAGCCTTGGCTTGTGTTTGACTTCATATTTTTGTGGTTATTTCATTTTTCCGGATTTCTATTATCCTGACCTAGGATATTACTGACTTTGTCTTAATCTGCTTTACATTATGTACAGCCACTCTAAGGCCCAGTAATATGTCTATTTAGTACCTCTTTTTGTGGGAATGGTCATTTTACGTAAATTGGGGTACAACCCCGTGACAGTCTTTAAGCCTTCACTAAATCCCAATAAGATTCAGTCCTTCTAAAAGTGTTGATTTTGCATGTAGGGTCTACGTTACACTCTCCCTTATAGCTGCACAATGACCAGGGGACCACTGGAAGACATGTGCTTACAAAATAATTAAATTAATTATACCAGGCAGGATTTATTATCATTATTACAAGGTTTTAATGTTATCAGTTAGCAGAGAACAACCCCAAATATTCACTAACAAGTTCTCTCTACAAATGTTAATATATTTTCAGCATTCATCACACAAGTTTAAGTGGCTGACCTTTAGGTACACATGGCTTGCTACGGGAAAAAGATGACGGATACATAATCTAGAAATGGAATGTTCTAATTGCTCTACTCCCCCCCCCAGCTGAGACCCACTTATACCCTCCAAAGGGGCCATCTAACCTAAAACCTGCAACCATGTGATCATATAAGACATGTGGAATATTAAATGGACTCTCCAGTGCCAGGAAAACAAACCGTTTTCCTGGCACTGCAGGTCCCCTCTCCCTCCCACCCCCCATCCCAGGTTGCTGAAGGGGTTAAAACCCCTTCAGTGACTTACCTGTATCCAGCACCGATGTCCCTCGGCGCTGGTTCAGGGTCCGCCCAAGCTTCTCCCCTGCCGATGTCATCCGGCAGGGGAGACCTATTGCACATTTGTGGCTGGCGACAGCGCACATGCATTAGATCTCCCCATAGGAAAGCATTGAAAATGCTTTCAATGCTTTCCTATGGGGATTTCAGCGACACTGGATGTCCTCACATAGCGTGAGTAGTCCAGCGACGCTATAGCATAGAAAATCTGTGCTATAAACCCGGAAGTGCCCTCTAGTGGCTGAAAACTGCAATATTTAAGGGTAGTGGTAGTTGGCACCCAGACGACTCCAATGGGCAGAAGTGGTCTGGGTGCCTGGAGTGTCCCTTTAACACTGCACAGTGAGACACAACAGAGAGAGATTTTAAGAAGACAGCGAGGGGGTTACTGACTCAGATAGAAAGACATAAGTCAGAACAAAGATAATAATTAGCCGTTGAGATAAAAAAGGCATTTCCAAGGACAGAAACACAGTTTAAAGAATGAGATAATCTGTTATGCAAAATGTAACTCTAGTTAACATACAAAACAAGACATTCAGGAATTTAGAACGAAAAAAAGTTGAAGGAATGGCAAATTGAAAAGGAGAGGAATGTCCTGGAAATAAGGTATCTGGGTATCCTCAATTCACAAACAGTTAAAATGAAATTAACAGGTTTAGTATCCAAAGTGGAAGAATAATTGGTTTTGTCAGATTTTCCAGTTCAACTGTTTTGCCCTGAAATTTGAAAATTATTTTGAATTGGTGACAGTTCTCACTTGAGTGAATAACCCTGAGTGCATAGGTGTGTACCCTATTGATTTTAAATTGTTCTAATTAAAGGTTTGAATAGGAATTGACTTACACACTCCAAAAATTTACTGTAATAAACGCCATTGAAACAGAAGTAACATAAAACATACAATTCCTCCCTCCCCCCAGATTTTCAAGGTTTACTCTCACGGTGGACCATGCGATAACAATAGGAGAAGAAAAGAAAAAGTGGATTAAATGTAAAAAAAAAAGCTTCCTTTGTTGATGGATACAATTCTGCACATCTATAGGCAAAGCCTGAGACAACTCGTTCCCATTGAGAAGACGTTCCTGGAAACACAATCCGAATTCCCAAAGCAGGGAGGGGCAGTACGGGAATCGAGGATAAAAAATAAACAACTATAATTAAAAAAATAATTACTATGATGACCAGGAAAGAAAAAAAACAAAAAACACCCAAATAGATCTACCTCAAAGAATTACAGCTATTATAAACTTAAAGTAAAAAAAAAGTAAAATCTTAAGATAAAAGAATGATGATATATAATTCTATTTTACTCGAGGCTATAGATATAGTTAAATGTAATTCTAGCCCAGCACATTTATGGCAAGGCAATGCGACCTTAAATTTCACTAGATGAGTATGTACTGTGATTTAATGTAATTTTAATATATTTTTTAAAAAATAAATAATTTATGTTGAATTATTCTATCCATAGCATTATAATAAAGTGTCACTAAAATTGTAATTCTTTATCCAGAATGTAACCTTTTTTCAGCTATGTGACCCAGATAGGGTTACTATAGCCACCATTTTTCCACAAAACACATAGTTTCTTCATATGTACGTCCAGTTGTCTGGTTACAATTACATGTCTGTTAGTCCACCCATTGTACAGCGCTACGGAATCTGATGGCGCTATATAAATAATAAAATAATAATAATATGAAAATTGCTTCCCTGCAATATGCAGAATGCATATTTTACAGGATTCCCAACTGATGAATCTGCAATATTTGAATTTTACATACTACAGGGCAGCCAAAAATAGGGACTATCCATCCTAAATAGGGACAGTTGGGAAGTATGCTACTTTGTCTTATTATACATTTCCATTGCATTGGTACACTAACACAGTCAAGTTACATATGTCATAAATATGATATCTTTATAAAACACTCAGAAGGGAAAGAGTGGCTTTAAATATATCCCTTAATACAAAGAACTATGCTTCTAAGATAAATGTAAATATCATCAAATACTCTCCAGAAAACAAAATATAAATAATATGACCAGTACTCATACAAAAACAGGGTATGGAGAGACTATATAATAACAGAGACAATATCCACCTGGGTGCTATTCCTCACTGGTACTCCCTCTAGTACCAACATAAACATCAATATTCTATGAAAGGGAATGCACACTATGTGGCGGAACCCGCCTCGCCACTGGGCATTGAAGAGGCCTGGCTGCCCACCTCCTACCTGCTGACTATGGCCCCTGGTAAATTTGTACGTTTGAATGCAATATTTGGGCATGTGGCATTTTATATTGCTGCTACTGGCCCTTTAAGGGTCATCCGTGGACATATTATGACTTTTAGGAACAATGCCCCTTTAAGACTGTGTAGCAGATTGCATCCAGGCTGTCTTAAATATTATGTATGTTTCTGTGTGTTCGGTTAAATTGTATATGTGTATGCAGCATTCACCTGATTGTTCGGTAGAATCACTCCATTCATTATATTGAGTGAAACTACCGAACAACCAGACCGCCCAGGAATAAGTGTGCCTCCAATTACCATTTGCAACAATGTTGCAAACGGGTAATTGGCAATCTATGTAATGTGTTCTTTGTCCTCTGGGGGGCCGCCATTCGGGAAACAAACACGTGGCGGCGGCCATCTTAAACTCCCGAACAGCGGTGTTTTGCCGTCGAGTGTCTGGAACTAAAATCGGACACTCGACTAGGCAAACACCGCTGAGACCTCCAGACTTCCAGCAATTCGTGTAGAAACTACCGAACGGCCCGCCGTTCGGTAGAAAGAACCCCACGAACAAGGGGATTCATTTGAATCCTCCCCAAGCTCCATAACCCAGGCAATTCGTGTGTTTTCATTCCCTTTTCTGTGACCGACTGCAGGGCCAAGATACATGGAACTATTTTCGGATACTTTTGCCATGCGGTCGGTCAAAACTTTAACCCTCCATGATTCCCGAACCCCTGGTCCGATCTGGGTGATTTTTGGAGATGTGTCTCACCCAGATCAGGGCTACCAGGGGATGTAACATTTAAAGGGGTACCCCTATGTTTAGGGGTACATCCAGAAACCCAGGGAATTTGTGTCTGGAATAATGGGATTATGTGTCACACTAAGAGGAGGAGATGTGTGGGAGGTAACTGGTACATTATTGGCTGTGGTACTAATTGTTGTGGATCCCTCCCTTGCATGGGAGAATGTCTTAAAAGGAGGTTGTGTGAATAAATCTTCAGTTCCTGCTTAACCCTCAAAGTAAAGTGTCGTCTCATTATTGGGGAAGGATTTATTGTATGCTGTTCCAGTTTGACTGCTAGGAGTCTAAACCTATTTGTATGGTTTTGCCTATTCAGCTGTTTATAGCATTCATATGCTTGAGAGTACTCATATGCTTCTCCGGTTCGGTGATTGTGGTGTCTGCCAGAGTGCTTGGAGTCCTCAGGAAACGCTAGGAGCATCCTTTAACGGAGGTACCCAGTCGGGGTGCCCGTCGATCCGTTACACACCAGAACCCAAAAAAATATATACAATTATTTAATGAACCAACAATTGGTTAAACATGTATATTACAAGAAAATACAAAATGACAATAAACAGGCAAACAAATAATCACCAGTAATAATTTACCAGAGTTCTCACAAGCCTAATAGGGCAGAAACATGAAAAAATAACCCCCCCCCCCCAACATTTCGGCACCAACTGGCTGCCTTTTCAAGGGCGTTTATCAAAACGTCTGTTTATTGTCATTTTGTATTTTCTTGTAATATACATTGTAACAACCAATTGTTGTTTCATTAAATAATTGTATATATTTATTTTTGGTTCTGGTGTGCATTCTCTTTCATATAACATTAGTACTGACCAGTGGCATGAAATTTCATGTAGTTATATAACAAAACCACTCAAACCATGTTGAGGTAATAAACATGCAGGTGATATCTAGGACAAAATAAGCAGGTAGATTTTATTGATGAAGAAAAAGTTGCTGACAGAAAAATAAATGCATTAATAAATGAACGAGACATGTATGTCAATAAATACAAACTCCACATATCTGTGTATAATACAGTATATACAATCAGAAAATACAGCTATTTCATCTAGACTTTTTATTTTCTGCATAAAAAATGTTTTCAGACAAGTTAGTTTGGAACGTATGAAAATCTGAAACTTCTGTACAAATGTGTATAATATACAAGGAAATTGTGATCCATGCTAAAACAATGGTGACCAATAAAATTACCCCCAAATTTATAAATGAATAATTAATCAATCAAGCATGGGATATCAGCTAAATGATAACACAATTTATAATATCAGAACCATTTACAAGTAACATATTACCAGTTCTCTAGGTCGATTTACATATTTTCATAAGATATGATTGTAAACTAGTTGGCAAAACCCATACAACCTGTAAACAGGTTAATCTTAAAATATTATTTAAAGGGTTATTCAATAAATTCTGAATTTAAGTGTGTTGCGTCAAAATTGCTCAATTAAGGCAATTATAATTGAAATTGCTCTTCTGGACAAACATCCCCAAATTTTACAATTTGGATTTCATTCGCCTTATTTCATATGGCTTTATCTTAACTTAAACCTTAACATTACATTTCAGAGATTAGTAAATATACATGTTAAACAGGATTATACACAAAAATGAGAATTGTTTCATTGCATTGCTCGTCTTGCTGTATACGTGAACTAACATAGCTAACTCTATATAATAATGGGGTATAGTGTTCTAGTCCATGCGTTTATCTTCGTGAGTATATATTTTTTTAATTGTTCCATTTACATCTTTCATTTTCAGTTTTAACCAAACAATGATTAGATATTTTCTCTGTGCACACACCAAGCACATATTTTGATTACTTCATTTCCTGGTCTTTATCTCGCGAAATCCCAACTGACAGAGAGTGCATTGGCCGCAGAACGCAAAGCATACCCAGTCATCGCATACAGTGCCCTGTAATACAAAAACCCAGCGCAATTAGAGAATGAATGCTGTATATAACAAAACCTATACTATATCACTGTAGTCTATCTATACTGTCAATGGTCTGGTTCGGAAGGGGTGCTGACCAGTGCAGCAACCTCCATAGGATGGAATTCAGAATGCAAAGAAACAAACATACACACAAATCAAGGCAAAAAACAAGTGTATTGTTATTTACATGGAGCCACAGTCAAATACAAGTACAGATAACTGAATGTAACAGAAGGGCCTTTGGATACAGGGCAGCAGGGCCTCTGGATACAGGGAAGCAATGAACAAAGGAAGGCAGCAAGCTCAGGAACACTGGAAGGACTCAGGGAGGCAGAAAGCTCAGATATACAGACTATTATGTAGGACAAAAGGACCAGACCAACAACATTGTTAATGCTCTGACAAACAAGAAGGGATGAGGCCAAGGCTGGTGCATCTTTAAGGTGGCACAGGCGGCTGCCTTAGGGCGTACCAGCGCTTGATTAGAATGACCTGCTGGAGGTGGGCGCACAGAGCTCCCTCCTACCAGTCACTCAATGTAGCATGGTCGAGCGGAGCGGACTGCGTTACAGGAGCTTCTGTTTCCTGTACCAACTGGAATGACATTGAGAGAGCACTTCCTGTCAGTCCAGCCGTGTACACGAATAGGAAGCTCCTGTACCGCTGTCTCCTCCGCTCGGCCATGCTACAAGAAAGGTAATGAGGCATGCAAGGGAGCAGAAGGGAACACTAGGGGGAGGGGTATACTAAGAGACAGGGGAATTAAGGGAAGAGGACCAGTATGAGAGGGGGGTGAAGGACACTAAGGGACAAGGGAGGGGAGAGGAACAATAAGGGACATGGAGGGGTGGGGAGAGGAACACTAAGGACAGGAAAGAGAGGGGAGAGGACCACTCAAGGACAGGAAGGGGAGGGGAGAGGAACACTGAGAGACAGGGGAGGGGAGGATGAACACTAAAGGACAGGGAAGGGAGGGGAACAATAAGGGACATGGAGGGGAGGGGACAAAAACACTAAGGCACAGGGAAAAGGACCAACAGGGGAGGGGGAGAGGCACACTAAGGGACAGGGGAGGGGAGATTAACATCAAGGGACATGGAGGGGAAGGGAGAGGAACACTAAGGGACAGGGAAATGAGGGGATAGAAACACTAAGAGTCATGGAGAGGAGAGGAGAGGAGAAGAACACTAAGAGACCTGGAGTGGATGGGAGAGCAACACTAAGGGACAAGGAAGAGGACCACTGGGGTGGGGGGAGATGAACATTCGGGGCAGGGAAGGGAGGAACACTAAGGGACAGGGAAATGAGGGGAGAGGAACTCTAAAGGACATGGAGGGGAGGGGAGAGGAACACTAAAGGACAGGGAAAAGGACCACAAAGGGGAGGAGGAAAGAGGAAAACTAAGGGACAGGGGAGGGAGGGGAGATGAACACTAAAGGACAAGGGAGGGGAGAGGAACTCTAAGGAACAGGAAAGAGAGGGGAGAGGACCACAAAGGGACAGGAAGGGGAGGGAAGAGGAACACTGAGGGACAGAGAGGGGACCACCAAGGGACAGGAAGGGGAGAGCACCACTAAAGAACATGGAAGGAAGGGAAGAGGAACACTAAGGGACAGGGGAGGGAAGGGAGATGAACACTAAGGGACAAGGGAGGGGAGAGGACCACTAAGGGACATGGAGAGGTGGGGAGAGAAAGACTAAGGGACATGGAGCTGATAGTGGCACACAGGGGCTTGAGTGGGGGAGAAAGAAACACAGAGGTACATGAGGGGGTAGAAAGACACACAGATGGTGCTGGGGTTGGAAAAACAAAGGGACTGGGGGTGAAAGAGACACAGAGGGCCCGGAGAAGAGGAAAAGGGGGGAGTAAGAAACACAAAGGGGAGTTGTAAGAGATACACATGGAAGATGTAAGACACACAATGGGGAAAAATGGGGCATAAGATACACTAAAGGGGGTAAGACATTTAAAAGAGGGGAAAAGACACAAAAGAGGGGTTAAGAGACATACAACTGAAGATGCTTTTTTTTAAAGGTGGGTTGTGCCAAAATCATCTTTGCTTGTGTACCCAAAGATCCTTGCACTGACTCTGGATGAGGCTCAACAAAATAGGGAGAAGATAATTGCAAAGTAAGGCCAGCTGGGAACAGTGGCACTGTGAGGTACTGTCCAAGACTGAGACTAAACAGAATCATAACATATACTCTCTGACGAAGGAATGTCTTTTTGTAGTTATGACTGTACTTCTTAAAACTTATTATATTTCATATTTTGTTTAGACGGTCCATGTAATAGAATACATTAGCATCTTTGGTATGTTTTCAGTTTTGAAAAAGCTTGTTTCTACAGGTTGTATTTCTGTTTTTGGCACTTAAAGAGAAACAAAAATATGTAGAAAATACTTCTATAACAGAAGTTACTAATTGTGACGAGAGCAATCTCGCTACATTGCATTGGAGAAGCCTGGTTGCCCACCTGCTGCCTTTGGACTATGGCCCTGGGAGATTGGGCCCTTTAAAAACAGTATTCGGCCATACCAGAGTGTATGTCACTCATTCTGGCCCTTTAAATACAGTGGGGTCATTCGGTACTTGCCCTGTATGAGCGGTGATACCACAGATAGCAATGCCATGGAGCCCATTCATATAATGAAAGACTATGGGAAAGACTTTAGCTCCATGGCAATTGAACTGTATGTGTGTGGTCTGAGCACCATTCGATAATGTGCGCTCAGGCCTAAGCTATCTGGGGATATGTTTCATGTATATGTTTTATGTAGTAATTGTAACATTGTGTAATTTTATGTATTTTTGCAACCATGTGCTCAATGGAGTCTGCCTCTATCCCTGGATATAATTGGATTATTTTCCCATTGTCTCCAGGACAGAGGGCTCTGTAAAACCGGTCTGGGCCAGATAGCCATGTGCCAGCCAGGGCCCAAAAGATATTTTACTAACTTTTGAACCCCTGGTCTGATTTATGCCATTTTTTTAATATGTTGTTCCCCTGAATGGATTGATTGTGGATATGTAATTTTTATGTGAATGTGATGTATGGTTTTAGAGTTCTGAAAGTTGGGTAGAAAGTATGTTTAATTATATGTATAATTGAGTTTCCTCTCAGGATAAGGGGAGGGAATATGTGGGATGTAACTGATATGTGATTGGTTGTTTTATACCTCCCTGTGGGCGGTCCTGTATTTGAAAAGACTGTAATAAAAACTAGGCTGGGTGTGCCAGCACCTCAGACCACTGCTTGACCCTCAACACGGAGCCTTGTCTCGTTCTTGGGGGGATTCACTGTATGCTGTTGGAGACTGATTGCCAGGAGTGTAAGCTGATGTATGCTTTTCCTGTTGGTCTGCTAGCAGCTATTCGTGAGGTTCCAGTTTGGAGTGCTATTTTGTATCCAGTTCGGGAGTTTGGTGTTCTGCAGTAGCTGTGCCTGTGTCTCAGAAAGGGGATTATCACCTAAACGGATTTTAACCCCTTGTCTGCTGAAACGGTCCGTAACAATTGGTGGCAAGCGGCGGGATCGTTCCTACAGCCAGATGAACAGCTACAGGAGGCACCATTTCTTTGGATTGTACAATTTGAGGGCAACGCATGTCTCAGTACAGCGACCCTGACAGCACAAGCATGGAACCAGCAGTGAAGTATGATGAGGGTGTCATCGATGACCAACAGCAGCACTCGCCAAAATCTGAGGCTACTTTAGAAGCCAAGATCCAAGGGACAAATGTTCCCGATAAGAGCAAGCTTAGCAAATGGAGATAAACATATACATAATATGCAATTCTCAGGAGATTGTCTTTATGTCAAGAGGTTATTGTGTAGAACTTACAGATGCCTACGTCCTTGCAGCAGTCAAACGCGTCGGAATGCTATTGGCTGCTTTTGACATATGAGAGCTGATTGAGTAAGACATTTCGACCTGCCAAGACAGCATATTAAACTTACATTAATAAGTATATAAATGCAAAATAAAAACAGCAGAACACAAATTCATAGCTTGCAGTAAATACCTTCAAACAAATCAGCCCTTCTAAAAGTTTCTCATTTAAAGCACAAGTTATTCTGTCTTTAGAACAGGGGTAGGCAACCTTTGGCACTCCAGATATTGTGGACTACATCTCACCTGAAGCTTTGTCAGCATTATAGTGGTAAGAGCATTCAGGGAGACATAGTCCAGAACATCTGGAGTACCTAAGGTTGCCTCCCCCTGCTTTAGAGTACGTCTGTGACAGAACTAGCTGCTCATTATCCATGTTTCCCAATAAGGGAGATAAAGGCTTTCAAGCCAGATGTATTATTTTCAGAAATTGTTTATGTTAATAACTAGCAGAGACGAATCCAATACATTCTCTAGTTGATTTTTATGTAAACTTGTTCGAGTTTGGCCTCTTTACCACTTGGATCTGTCAAGTATATTTTGTTTGCCAATTGCTTGATGTTTTTTCCGTTTTCATATTGTCAAGTGCTCCAGAACATGTTGCAACTATATAAATAATAATAATAATAATAATATAACTGATTATAAATATTATACAGTGGTATTTACTAAAGTGAAAATTGCCTGTAATTCTAGGGAAATTCTCAGTGACTTTAAAAAATGTAACCAAAATAGATAAAATGGAAGCATAGATGACGTGGACATTTTTTCCAGTACAGCTATTTTTGACCCTACGTTTAAAATACACATTCAGTTCCTGATAATTCTCACTTTATTAAATAGCCCTGTTGGTATTCATTACATACAACTGTTTAAATGACTGTTTTTACATTGCTGTTTGCTTGCACCAGGAAACAGATGAAGGACTAGCCATCTGCTCAACACAAAACCTGCGTGATTATTTTAGATATTAAAAGAAGGAATGTACGATTAAAGGGAATTCTCAGTAGGATAGAAAGTCATGACCTGGAACAGAGAGATTTAACACTGTAATGAGAGTTGTATGAAGAAACAGAGCAGAAATGTAAAGAGTAAACAGTGAAATGGAATTAATTGAAAAATAAATTGCAAGCTTATGTCAAAAAGTGCAGTGCGCGGGGACAATTCTTCAACTCAACTATAGGAATAGATTGGCAATTTGTACTTAAAGTTTTTATTTTTATCGGTTTATTACAATTCTCTTAAAGAATCAAATACATAAAATGTAATTCTAGCTAAATACAATAGTAGGATAGTAGCTGTTATTGTCTTGATAAATCTCCCCCTGTGGGTTCTATAAGAATGAATGAAAGGTTAAGAACAGGAAGAATAAAGGTGAAGGTACTTATTTGTGACCTTTCTCATGATGAGAAATACGTGGGTTTCGATAGGGAGCCAATTGTATTTGTAAATAAGGGTACTTTCAACCCATAACACAACAAAATGACATGTCACACTATCATTGTTGTAGAAACCAACATAAAAACCTGTGGGAGGGATAGGAATTCACTAAGAAAATCTAACCCAGATACCATACCTCAAACCACAGAATTTTGCACAGGAAAAAATACATAGTACAGCATAAACAACATATATACAGGTATGAAACACACAATACACTATCACTATGGGGATTTTTCACTTAACAGTGATTGGTAGTGAAGTTTAAACCTGAGTCTGCAAATCGTGCAAGAGTCAATTGAGGTTAGTGAAAGGGCTCGATCTCCTGTTTTGCGCATGCCATTAGTGTCGCCATTACTTTGTCTGTCGACTGCACTGCACACCTACCTAGGGGCAAAGAATTCCATTTCCAGAAATTTGAAGAAGGTGGCGCCTATAAAGAAGACCCAAAGGGACCGGTACTCCACTAGTAAAGGTAAGTATTGCCGATCCCAGGATCCGAAAATTGTTGGGAAGTGGGGGGCAGGCACTAGGGGGTACTGATACCCAGATCAGGCAGGTACAATGTATCACTTTAATGTGAGTTGGGTATTAGTGGTGACACTGTCAGTGTTTCAGTCAGAGAACTGTGTCTACACCATAGAACATACATTAGTTCACAAAAGTAATTATATTGGGGAGTGAATATATTTTAAAAAAGCTGAAAATAGGAAATGAAAGATATAGAAGGAGAATGTACAGAATGGAATTAATTATAGAAATTGGAGTAAAAGGAAAACATATGCACATATTCCATTAGCCGCTTTTATGCCCCCAATTCAACATGTTGAATGTCTTAGATTGAGGCTTCAGTCACCACTGCACTGCTTCTGATTCTTCTAGTTCCTGGAGTCTACGGGTATTATACATGTATTATACAAAGAGCAGCACTATACAGGAAGCGCTGACTGTCCCGGGATATTTTACACAGACCTGTACTATACAGAGAACATCACTATACAGGGAGCACTGACTATTCTGGGATATTATACAGACACAGACCTGTACTATACAGAGAACATCACTATACAGGGAGCACTGACTATTCTGGGATATTATACAGACACAGACCTGTACTATACAGAGAGCAGCATGATACAGGGAGCACTGACTGTCCCAGGTTATAATACACACATACCTGTACTATACAGAGAGCAGAACTATAAGGGGCACTAACTATTCTGGGATATTATACAGACACAGACCTGTATTATACAGAGAGCAGCACTATACGGGGAGCACTGGCTATTCCGGGATATTATACACACAGACCTATATTATACAGAGAGCAGCACTTTACAGGGAGCACTGACTGTCCCAGGATATTATACACCAACCTTTATTATACAGAAAGCAGCACTATACAGGGAGCACTGACTGTACCAGGATATTATGCACATAGACCTTTATTATACAGAGAACATCGCTATACAGGGAGCATATCCTGGGATATTATACACACAGACCTGTATTATACAAAGAGCAGCACTGCAGTATTATACAGACAGCTTAGCATAATAACCTATGTTTTAATCTCTAGACTACTAGTACCTGTTAACAACCTCTCCCAGATGTGTGTAACAGGGCTGGGCAATGCAGGCTTAAGGGGCAACTCACGCAGGTGATTCAGCGGTAAAGCGCACCAGCCCTATAAGTCATATATATACAGGTATAAAGTAAGCACACAGGCTCAAAGACAGACAAGTTCACTGACACACACAATTAGGCTCACTGTCAGACAAAACTCTCTGACTCACACACAAGCTTACTACAGACAAAATCACATGTATAGACACAGAAGGCTCACTACAAACAAGCTCAGTGACACACACAAGCTTACTAAATACAAGCTCACTGACACACACAAGCTCGCTGACACACACAAGTTCACTAAATACAAGCTCACTGACACACACAAGCTCACTACAGACAAGCATACTGACACACTAGCTCACTACAGACAAGCTTACTGACACACTAGCTCGCTACAGACAAGCTCACTGACACACACAAGCAGTGCAATCTTAAGAGCGTTATGGCAACCCGGGCAAAGCAGTGCACTACAGCCCTTCCTACACAACAACTTTATTGATTATCGATAAAAATAAGCTTATATTTCTTGGTACCTCCAACAAATGCAATACATACATACAATACATACACAAAGACTGCTGAATACAGTCACAGACTGCTGAACATATTCACACACAGACTGCTGAATAGACTCACACACCGACTGCTAAATATACGCACACAGACTGTTGAGTAAACACACACAGATGGCTGAGTATGCACACACAGACTGCTGAGTACATTCACACAGACTGCTAAGTACACACACATACAGACTGCTGAGTACACACACATACTGCTGAGTACGCACAGACTGCTGAATACACACCCACACACATACAGAGTGCATACACACAGTACACTGAATACACACACGCAAACAGTGTGTGAAGAGTTCTGTGTATGTGTGTGTGTGGGGGGGTGCAATGTGTAAAGAGTGCTGTGTGTGTGACAGGTGATGTGTGTGTGGGGGGGTTGCAGTGTATGAAGAGTGCTGTGTGTGACTGTGTGTGTGTGGGGGGGTGCAGTTTGTGACAAGGCCAGTTTGTGATGGGTGCTGTGTGTGTGTGAATGTGTGAGGGGTGCTGAGTGTGTGTGAGGAGTGATGTGTATGTGTGTCAGAGGTGCTGTGTGTGAGGGGTGCTGTTTGTGTGTGAGGGGGGCTTTGTGTCAAGGGTGCTATCTGTGCGAGAGAAGGGTGACGGGTGCTATGTGTGCGTGAGGGGTGCTGTGTGTAAGTGAGAAGTGCAGTGTGTTTATGAAGGGTGCTGTGTGTGTGAAAGAGGGGCTGTGTGTATAAGAGAGGGGTGTAGTGTGTGACGGGTGCTGTGTGTGTGTGAGGAGTGCAGTGTCTGTGTGTAATGGGTGCAGTGTGTATGCATGAGGGGTTCTAAGTGTGTGAGGGGTGCTAAGTGTGTGTGAGTGGCACTGTTTGCTGGGGTGCTTTGTGTCAGGGGTGCTGTGTCCTGGTGGTCTACAGACAAGCTCACGGACACACACACACACACACACACACAAGTTCACTACAAACAAGCTCACTAACTCACACACACACACACAAGCTCACTACAAACAAGCTCACTGAGAAACACACAAGCTTTCTCACTAGCAGGCACACACACACCTGAGGATATCAAGCATACCTGGCACTGAAGGCTGTTGCTGGGAGGTCTTCTGGCCTCTTCCAACTGCAGCAAGGTCTTCTGCTTAAAAGTGGGGGCGGGGCTTGTCGATCTGGGTGATACTTTAATTGAGGGGGTGGAGCCTGTGTCAGCAAAGCAGAGCAGGAGCCTGTGTGCAGGGGAAGCTGCTGGGAAATCGGAAGGGATAATGTCAGTGCTCCCTCTGGCACCCAGCAGCCCCCAGCATCTCTCCCACAGCTTCCAGCACCTCTCTCCAGCCCCTAGCATCTCACAGCACCACTCTCCTGAATTCCCTCGGACTGTAACAGGCTGTTACAGTCCAAGGGAACATAATAAAAGCACATGGCCAGCAAGTTGCCGGGACTGTCCCGGGAGGGTGATTTACCCGTGACAGACTCCAGCTTGGAGTCAGTTGGACAGTTGGAAAGTATGATATTGGGTTTGACTGTGTGTGAGTGTGGAGTGATTGGCCCTGCTTGGGGTCACTTCCTTAACCATGACAATCCCCTGTCTGGCATACTATCCTAACACGGTAAGCGGGAGCAAGAGTACTCCCTGACAGATATAAAACCAAACTGAACTGTAAGCATAAAACAAAAGAAAGGGTGCGCCTTAAATGCAAAAAATATATATAAAATGTATACATAAAATAGTTAAATAACTACAAACTCCCTTTTATATAGGTGTGCTGTCTGTTTATCATATACCCCCCATATTTGTGGCATTTTTAGCGCTGATCCTATTTTGACTTTGAACTGTAAGCATAGCTTATTATGAGAATCTTTGTGTTCAGTTACTGTAGCCTTAAATTTTAATTCACTTTGAATTCCCAACATTTCTCTCATTAGTGAACAACCCTGAATGAATTGGTGCAACATAATACAAGGTATTCAAGTGCAATCTAGCTGTTTCTAAATAACCAAATCAACCAAGTTGGAGTTTTGGACAATTTCAATAGCTAATGCTATGGATATTGTGTCTATTTTATATATGCAACATCAAATAAATGTAATCAGAAACAGCAAAACTGGCAGAATTATTATCATTATTATCAGAATTTCTATAGCGCCAACATATATAGCAGCGCTGAGCAATTAAAGAATGGCAGTGCAGTTCTGACAGCAATAATTAACATACAAATTTACCACGGCAACACTCCGAATCTCACGAGAGTGAACTCTCACCTCAGGGCTTTCCCACCGGACCACCAGGGATTGCCTTGCACTGTCCCCTCTCCCAGGCAAAGGTAAACAGAAAGGAGGGATATTAAAATTATCATTTTTTTTTTAATTAAAAAAAAAATAAAAATATATATATATATATAATCTAGAATTGAACCTAAAAAGTTTGGGAACCACTGCTAAAAATATATAATATTCAGCAGTCACATTTGGCACACATGTAAAAAAAATAATTATATATATATATATATATATATAGAAAATAAAGATTCAGAGCACTCCAAAGGGCTTGGTGAAAAAATACTTTATCTGTGTAGAAAGATCAACGTTTCGACCCGCAGGTCTTTATCAAGATCTTGATAAAGACCTGCGGGTCGAAACGTTGATCTTTCTACACAGATAAAGTATTTTTTCACTAAGCCCTTTGGAGTGCTCTGAATCTTTATTTTCTACATAACAACGCTCTGCAGCACCAAGGCATTTTTTTTGAATAAGAAAAGCAAGTAAGGTAGAGTGCCAGACTCCGAATTTGTTTATATATATATATATATATATATATATATATATATATATATATATATATATTAGTTCTCATATATATATATATATATATATATATAAAATTATTTTTTTTACATGTGTGCCAAATGGGACTGCTGATTATTATATATTTTTAGCAGTGGTTCCCAAACTTTTTAGGTTCAATTCTAGATTGTATACATGTACAGCACTGCAGCATATACAGCATATATATATATATATACACAAGAAAAGCTTTTTGTTAAAGGAAGCACAACATTTGCAATGATTGAATCCTTATGCAAAGGCAATTGAGAAAGAAAACCAGTATGCATTAACATATTAATGACAGATGCTGTTTTGGGTTTGCCATGATATCATAGGATTAGCCTAACATCTTGTTTAAAGGGGTTAAGCTTGAAATAGGGCCCCTTTTATTGGGGGCTACTCCTCTACCTAACATTAAGCAGAGCCCGAGGCTAGCGCCAGATTCTTTCTTTTTCAAATAAACACAACATTCCAGTAAAAGTGATCTTAGAGCAGGGAGGGGCAGTGGTGAAATGGGGAAAGAAAAACAAAATAGATGCAAAAAAAAAATCATTACTATGATGGATCAGAGTAAAAACTCCATAATAAACCTGACTTTAAAAAAAAAAAAACTGAAGGAGGTACAGTTTAAAAGCTAATATAGGCAAAAAAGTAAAAACATGGTAAGAAGGTGGTACTATTTTTCTTTTGCCTGAGGCTAGGGCTATATTAAATTATAAAACTAACCTTTAACACACCCATGACAACTTAATTACACATCAATAGTAGGAGATTGTTTTAGTAATGCATCGAATGATCATTAAATAATTGTTTTTTACATTAAAAAACATAATAAATCCAGACAATTACATACAGTTGAGGTCATCGGAAATTGGAAAACTAACGCTTCTGGGATCGCTATAGTTTAACAAATCTGTCACATCAATGTAATTTCGGATAATATATTAAAGGGGCACTGTATTCACCAGAACGACAACAGCTTAATCTAGTTGTTCCTGTGAGTCAGGGGCGGGCTGGGCCGGGGGGCAGGGAGGCAATTGCCCCCCAGGCCGCCCGAAATTCTTTTAGGACCGGCCGCGGCGGGCCGGCCCTTTAAATGCTGCAGCCGCCGAGCGCTCTGTAAAGAGCGCTCAGACGGCTGCAGCTGCTTCTCCCCTCCCTCCCCTCCCCTGTAGGTGGCCGAGCTGAACTCCGGTCCGCGGTCCCGGCGGAGTGATGGGAAGGTGCACACTGAGTGTGCACTTCCTGTCAGTCCGGCCGGGTACAGGAAACAGAAACTCCTGTTCCGCGCGGAACAGGAGTTTCTGTTTCCTGTACCCGGCCGGACTGACAGGAAGGTGCACACTGAGCACCTTCCTATCACTCCGGCCGGGACCGCGGACTGGAGTGCAGCTCGGCCACCTACAGGGGAGGGGGTAAGAAGAAGGGGAAGGGGGGGAGAGTAAAAAGAGGGGAAGGGGGGAGAGTAAAAAGAGGGGAAGGGGGGGAGAGTAAAAAGAGGGGAAGGGGGGAGAGTAAAAAGAGGGGAAGGGGGGAGAGTAAAAAGAGGGGAGGGGGGAGAGTAAAAAGAGGGGAGGGGGGAGAGTAAGAAGAGGGGAGGGGGAGAGTAAGAAGAGGGGAAGGGGGGGAGAGTAAAAAGAGGGGAGGGGGGAGAGTAAAAAGAGGGGAGGGGGGAGAGTAAAAAGAGGGGAGGGGGGAGAGTAAGAAGAGGGGAGGGGGAGAGTAAGAAGAGGGGAGGGGGGAGAGTAAGAAGAGGGGAGGGGGGAGAGTAAGAAGAGGGGAGGGGGAGAGTAAGAAGAGGGGAGGGGGGAGAGTAAGAAGAGGGGAGGGGGAGAGTAAGAAGAGGGGAGGGGGGAGTAAGAAGAGGGGGAGTAAGAACAAGAGTGGGGAGTAATTAGAAGAAGGGGGTAATTAGAAGAAGGGGGTAAGAAGAAGAAGGGGGGGTAAGAAGAAGGGGGTAAGAGGAATGGGGTAAGAAGAAGAATGGGGTAAGAAGAAGAATGGGGTAAGAAGAAGAAGGAAGGGGTAAGAAGAAGAAGAGGGGGTAAGAAGAAGAAGAGGGGGTAAGAAGAAGAAGAGGGGGTAAGAAGAAGTAGGAGGGTTAAGAAGAAGAAGGGGGTAAGAAGAAGGGGGGAGTAATAAGAAGAAGGGGTAAGAAGAACAGGGGGGGGAGTAAGAAGAACACAGGGAGGAGGGGGGGTTAGAAGAACACAGGGGGGGTGAGAACACACAGAGGGAGGAGTGAGAAGAACACAGGGAGGGTGGAGGGGGGATGAGAAGAGCACAGGGAGGGTGGGTGAGTGTGAGAAGAGACCGCTAGGGGAGGGTGGGGGAGAGGAGAGACCACTAAGGGGCAGGGGAGAGCTAGAAGGGACAGCTCTATAGGACAGGGGCAAGACAGGGAGCTCTTTAACACTACGCGCACACACACACACACAATGCATCCCTATACATACACAGAAACACACAATGCATCCCTATACATACACAGAAACTGAACATGCTTCCCTTACACACAGAGAAACACACAATGCATCCATTACACTCACACACAATGCAACCCTTACACACAAAGACAATGCATCATTTGCACACATACACAGAAACATACAATGCAAACCCTTACACACACATGCAAACACACACACTGTTTTTCTTACATACACACAGAAACACAATGCATCTCTTACACTCAATGCACACACATACAGACACACACCTTGCATCCCTTATGCATACAAACACAGATTCACACAATGCATCCCTCACACACAACCAGAAACACATAATACATCCCTTATACACAAATACACACTGCTTCCACTACACACAAACACACTGCATCACCTGCACAAACTGGTATCCCTATACACTACATACCATAAGCACACATATTAGATAACACATAACACATCCCCTACACACTCCACTCCCTGTGAGCGAGCTCATGGGTGGGTGGAACATATAAGTGGACTTATGAGTGGGCCTTATGGGCATACTCAACGTCAGGCACTGGGGCCCAGACCTTGAGCTGTGTAAGAGGCCCCCAAAAAATGGAGCTGCTTCCAATTCTCCCAGAACGTTGAATTTTGTGACCACAGTTGCAAACAGCCTCCAGAGGTCCTGTTCTACACCAGACCAGTGGAGCCAAACTGCAGCCCATCATCATCCTCATCTAATTGTAAGTAGGCAATCTAGTATATTATTAGTGACACTAATCTATAATTTACCTCACATTAAAGGGACACTATAGCTTAATGAAGTAGTTCTGGCGTCTATAGCTGGTCCCTGCAGGCTTTTTAATGTAAACACACACTGTGTGCAGCACTGGCGTTAGTTCATATGGCAGATCATATGGGTGGGGCATTGTGATGTCACATGGGGGGGGGGGGGGCGGCACATTTATATTTTGTCTAGGGCGGCAAAAATCCTTGCACCGGCTCTGATCCTGGGCAGGTGCACCAGTCTACTGGTGACCCACAGGAGGGGAGTGCACTGATTGCACTGCACTCTCCTCCTGCCCAGACCCGTCTTGACCGCAGTGCAAGTGCCCTCTGCCCCTAATTTACAGTGGCTCACACTCACAACAAGCAGTGCCTGGAGCCCTTTGCAGAGACGGGAACAAAGAGGTTCTGCGGCAGCTGGCCGTCCTGCAAGCATTACATTAAACAGCTGTTCCACATGCAGCCACAGGTGGCGTTGTGCTGGGAGACTGTGATTACTCTTCACTTCCTCCCAGCCTACAGAGCAGCGCATGGGGGAGAGAGGAGGAGGCATGATTTAATCTTGAATAAATCCTCTAAGCAAACCTTTATAAATTTGGGGGGATCAGCTGTGTTTCCACAGTTTATTGGTGTTTACTCATCTCTGTATTAATATTGAGGGATGTCTAAGTAGTAACATCAGTGTGTGTCAGCAGGGCCAGCCGTTGGGGTGGGCAAGCTGTGCGGTCACGCAGGGTGCCATGACAACAGAGGCGCCCGGCGGCAAACACAGCTCACAAGTTGGGTACACCAGCATATTTAATTTAAACGATTCGCTGGTGGTCCACTGGTGCGCACCAGCAGTAGGTGCAGTCAGATCATATCCTCTCCCTCGTGGTTCCAGCGCTCAGTTAGTGAGTCAGAGCACAGGCTCAGAGATTCTCAGCCTGTGCTCTGACAACATTGAAAGTCAGAGCCGTGAAGGAGCGGGTATGGCAAAGAGCTACTGATTAGCATAACATCAATATCCGTTATAAAACCAGAAAAAGGTGGGCATGGATGGTGAACTGATTTGGTGGCGCAATGGGACACTTGACTGGTTTTGCCCCCCAGGCCTAAGGCTGCCAGCCCTCCCCTGCTGTGAGTATAGTCTGTCCCTGCAGACATTTTCATAGAAACATTGCCTTTTCAGAGAAAAGACAGTGTTTACATTACTGCCTAGAAACACCTCTAGTGGCAGTCACTCACACGGCCACTAGAGGTGCTTCCTGTCCACGCTTTGCATGGAGGCACAGAATGTTCCTCGTGTGAGGAGATGCTGATTGACCAACGTAGCATTTGACCCCACCTCCAACCCGCCTACTTGGCTGAGATCATTAGAATCGATCATCTCAGCCAAAGGTGGATTTGGGGCATATCCGGTTCCGTGGATACCATTATTACCTTTTTAAGAGGGGCCGTCCACCTAAATAGTGTTTTTTTTAACACTATAGGTTCAGGAATACAAATAGTATTCATTGTATTAACACATATTTCAACAAATAATTTAAGTCAAATGAGCCTGCTTTTCTTACATTACAAAATATAAAAAAAAATTAAATACATATTATTATGAAACAGGGGCAGTTTTTCACTGTTCGCAATAAAGAACATCAGGAATGTAATTTGTTTCCCTATAACATCTATTTTTCTCAATTAGTTGCTCCCAATGGGGTTGCCTTATACACCATGTTTTCCTGAAATCACATCTTCTCCGTATGTGGATGGACAGTGCACGAATAATGCTTCCTGTGGAATTCGTCTGTTATATCTTGATTATTATTATTATTATTATTATTGCCATTTATATAGCGCCAACAGATTCCGTAGCGCTTTACAATATTTTGAGAGGGGGGATGTAACAATAAATAAGACAATTACAAGAAAACTTACAGGAACAATAGGTTGAAGAGGACCCTGCTCAAATGAGCTTACAGTCTATAGGAGGTGGGGTATTAGAAACATTAGGATAGGAAATATCAAGTATGAGTGAAGCAGAGCTGGAGGAGAGAGCAAAGCACTATCCCATAGGAGAGAGCAAGAGACAGGTATGTAAGGGAGAGATTACTCTGGGAGGCCATACGCTTTCCTGAAGAGATGGGTTTTAAGGCCCTTCTTAAATGATTGAAGACTAAGGGAGAGTCTGATGGCAGTAGGCAAGTTATTCCATAGGAGAGGAGCCGCCTGTGAGAGGTCCTGCAAGCGCGAGTTGGCCGTACGGGTGCGAGCAGCGGTCAGGAGGTGGTCAAGGGCAGAGCGGAGGGTACGAGGAGGGGCATACCTCTGGATCAGTGAAGAGATCTGGAATTGGGGTCTGGAATTGTTCAGTGCTTTAAATGTATGGGTTAGAACTTTGAATTGACTCCGATAGGATACAGGGAGCCAATGTAAGGACTGGCAGAGGGGCGAGGTGTGAGAGGACCAACTGGATAGGAAAATCAGTCTAGCTGCAGCATTCATTACAGACTGTAGCGGGGCAGTACGGCTTTTGGGGAGACCAATCAGGAGAGGGTTACAGTAATCCATGCGGGAAATTACTAGAGCATGGACAAGCTCCTTGGTAGCATCTTGCGTAAGAAAGGGGCGGATGCGGGCTATGTTTTTGAGTTGGAACCTACAGGACTTGGCAACAAACTGGATGTGAGACTCAAAGGTGAGACCAGAGTCAAGTATGATGCCAAGACAGCGCGCTTGTAGGGATGGACTTATGTGGATATCACTGACTTGAAGGGAGAGTGAGAGAGGAGGATCAGTATTAGGAGGAGGAAAGACAAGGAGTTCAGTTTTAGAGAGGTTAAGTTTGAGAAAGCGTGACGACATCCAGTCAGAGATGGAAGAGAGGCAAGCAGTGACACGTTGCAGGACGGCCGGGGAGAGGTCCGGTGAGGAGAGGTATATCTGAGTGTCATCAGCGTACAGGTGGTAGTCGAATCCAAAAGAGGCAATACGTTTTCCAAGAGAGGCAGTATAAAGAGAAAATAGAAGGGGACCAAGGACAGAGCCTTGGGGAACTCCAACCGAGACAGGGCGAGGGGAGGAGGTATCCTTGGAAAAGGAGACACTAAATGAGCGTTGGGAGAGATAGGAGGAAAACCAAGAGAGGACAGAGTCACAGAGACCGAGTGATTGAAGAGTTTGAAGGAGGAGAGCATGATCAACTGTGTCAAAGGCAGCAGAGAGGTCAAGGAGAATTAATATGGAGTAGTGACCTTTGGATTTAGCGGAGATTAGGTCATTAGTCACTTTGATAAGAGCGGTCTCAGTAGAGTGGAGAGGGCGGAATAACGGGTTACCACTTTTCTTGTTATCCCCATCTATGATATGTATCTAGGAAGACGTTTGGCAACTCTCACACCTAATAATATATGGTTTAGCATTTTCTCCATAATCAGTAGCATCAATGTCGAAAATGAAACATGCCGTAAACAATGAGGCATCCCATTCCATTATTTAGAATGTCTTTAGAATGACAAGGCATCATGGAAGCTGTAGATTCAAATCAACTGGGGATCTACATTTTGGGCACCTCTGGCTTAGATGCTCAGTATTTGTAACATTCTAACCATATTTTGCAGAGTAAGGGGGGAGGGCATGTCATTGGGACTATTAAATGGCAATTTACTCCTAGAAGAACGTCCTAATAAATACTGACTTCCGCTCTGAAATAACATAAGTGAAATAAAGGAAAAATATACTTGGATATAATTATGTCATTATACTATGGATTTGTCCAGCAGTGGCCACAGAGAACCAGCTGCCCTCCACAGCATCGGCAGTATGGGAGGTATTGGGTATCACCAGGTCACTGGGCACAAGGAACAAGTGGATCCCACAGAAAATAAAAACAATACCCTGGCACGAAAACATCATATATGAATCAGCACATGGTGCTGGGTTACAGTTGGGGCTGTGGCACCTCATAAAATGCTGGGTTAGAAGCATCCAAATGATTGGGGAGATTAGGGAGAATTCTGTGATTTAGCAAGTAACTTATAGAGTGAGCTCTCTGTGCCAGTTTCACACAGTTTGTACACCTTAAAAAATCAATGGGATCCATATGGTTCCTCATTTTTGATGCTTTTTAAACTATTTTGACTCCTAATTTAAATTAATTAAAGAACAATAGAGTGCAGAGACAACTCAGATAGAATTTAACTGTCTAAGAGTCCTCTTAGGGTCTCCAGTGACTGCCAGCAGAGATGCACTGTTCAATCAGAGTGTGTCAGGGTACCTGAAGCCTCTACCTCTAAGAGAGGTAGAGACTTAGAAGTTTATCCGTCCGGACGGCATGTCTCCTCGGTTCCTCGCGGTTCACCCGGTCTTGCAAACGCCGGCCGCGAGGGAGCCACTTCCTTTTATAGCAGGAAGCTCAGAGGCCGACGTCATGACGCCAACCCGGAACACCCTGTCACTCAAATCAGTGGAGACGAATCAGGACTCGCCGGAGGCGTGTCTTCTCTCCCTAACCAGCATACTTAACAGTGGCTATCTCATTCACTCATTGCCCTGTCGTGGTTCTAGTCCGCCTAGTCACACAGTGCTTTGTTATTCTCTTGTCTTTTGGTTCCGACCCGGTTTTGATATTTACCCTCCTGTCTTTCTGTTATCCTTGACCCGGCTTGTCTCTCGCTTACCTGTCTTCTCGTTCCCTCGACCTCGGCTTGTCTCTGACCATTCTATCGTAGTTATACGTTAAGTCCGGCCATTCTAAGGACCGGTATACGTATCTGCTACTCTTTGTACTCTGCGTGTTGGATCCCTGACCCGATCCTGACATTACGACAGGGCCATGGATCCTGCAGGTACAAATTGTCAGCTTGGGTCTCCTGATCCTAGGTTTGACGCCATGGATCATAGGATGGATCAGATGGCTCTAGCACTACAGGCGCTGCTGTCTCGTCCTATTAATCCACCTGAAGAGATGCGTAATATGTCTGCTTCTTCTGTGGGTTCAGGGCTAGAGGTAGCTACTGTAGGTGCTTCTTCCCGAGTTACCCCACCTGTACGTTATGCTGGTTCCCCTGAAAGGTGTCGTGGCTTTTTGAACCAGATTAGTATTCATTTCGAACTACAGCCTCGTTCATACCCTACTGATAGGGCAAAAGTGGGATTTATTATTACCTTACTCATTGAGAAAGCTCTGAGATGGGCTAATCCGTTGTGGGAGAATGATAATCCATTAGTCTATAACTATAATGCCTTTGTAGCTGCTTTTAGAAGAACTTTTGATCCCCCTGGCAGGAGGGTCAATGCAGCCAGATTACTGTTGCGCCTTAGACAAGACAACCAAACACTTGTGGATTACGCACTAGAGTTCAGGTCTTTGGCGGCAGAGGTAAAATGGAATGAACAGGCCTATATAGACGTATTCTTAAATGGATTATCTGATGTAATACTTGATGAGGTAGCAACAAGAGAGCTTCCCGAGAATCTGGAGGACTTAATTTCCTTTATATCTCGTATTGACGAACGTCTAAGGGAGAGACAAAATACTCGAGATAGAACCGGTAAATCTTCCTTTACACTAGCACCATCATTTCAAATTTCTGAAACCAAAAATCCACAGGTTTCAGAACCTGTGCAGTTAGGCCTTACTCGTCTATCAGAGGAGGAGAGACAGTACAGGAGAAGGGAGGGACTGTGTATGTATTGTGGTGCCAGAGGTCATGTACGTTTGAGCTGTCCCAGTCGTCCGGGAAACGCTCGCACCTAAGTTTCTCTAGAGGACAGACCTTGGGTGTTTCGATTTTGTCCTCTACTCATAACTACAAAGAACATAGACTCCTATTACCGGTCTCTTTAACTTGGGAGAAGGGAACTTTAGAGACTTTGGCATTGATAGACTCCGGCGCTGCTGAGAGTTTTATCGACCAAGAGTTTCTCACCAAACACACTATCCCATCCCAGTTAAGGAAGACACCCTTGGCTGTTGAAGCCATTGATGGTAGACCTTTAGTTGAGCCTGTGATTTTCCGGGAGACCATACCTCTTTACTTAACTACTGGTATTCTACACAAGGAGGAAATATCCCTACTACTCATTTCATCTCCTTCTGTTCCCATAGTCCTGGGATACTCCTGGCTTAAGAGACATAACCCCGTTATAGATTGGAGATCAGGGGAGATAGTTTCGTGGGGTCAGGATTGTCAAGAGAATTGTTTAAAGAAAGTGTCACCTCTTTGTAGTGTCAACTCACTTAATAACGCTACCGACTCTACCAAGGTACAGATACCGTCCCTGTATCAAGATTTAAAGGCAGTATTTGACAAAGGAAAGGCTGATACCTTACCACCACATAGGCCTTTTGATTGCAAAATTAATTTACTTTCTGGTACCATGCCCCCCAGGGGTCATGTATATCCTTTGTCTACGAATGAAAACTTAGTTCTAGAGGAGTATATTCGTGAGAACCTAGACAAGGGGTTCATTAGAAGATCCTCCTCTCCTGCTGGGGCTGGATTTTTTTTTGTTAAAAAGAAGGATGGTTCTTTAAGACCCTGCATTGACTACCGAGGTCTTAACAAGATAACCATCAGAAATGTATATCCGATTCCCTTGATCACCGAGCTTTTTGATCGATTAAAAAGTTCTAAAATTTTCACTAAGTTAGACCTTAGAGGTGCTTATAATTTGGTGAGAATTCACGACGGTGACGAGTGGAAAACTGCATTCAATACTCGATATGGGCACTATGAGTATACTGTAATGCCTTTTGGTCTCTGCAATGCCCCGGCGGTATTTCAGGACCTTATTAATGAGGTTCTTAGGGAGTTTCAAGATGACTGTGTGATTGTATACCTTGATGATATACTTATACATTCCAGGGATATTGAGACTCACCACGGACAAGTCAGAAGGGTTTTACACAAACTCCTTCAGCATGGCTTATACTGCAAACTAGAGAAATGCAGCTTTGACCAATCACAAACTACCTTTCTTGGTTATGTGATTTCTGGGGAAGGGTTTGAAATGGACCCGGAGAAGCTCCAATCCATATTAGATTGGCCTTTACCTAAGGGTCTCAAGGCTATCCAGAGATTTATTGGTTTCTCCAATTACTACAGACGTTTCATTAAGGGATACTCCTCTATCATTGCTCCCATCACCAATATGACCAAACAAGGGGCTGACACTAAGAATTGGTCTACTGAAGCACTTCTGGCTTTTAAGACACTCAAGGAGCTGTTTGCTTCCGCACCAATTTTAGTTCACCCTGATACTACACTACCTTTCCTACTCGAAGTTGACGCTTCTGAGACAGGTATAGGTGCTGTTCTGTCCCAAAGGTTGGGTGTAGATAAACCATTACATCCTTGTGGATACTTTTCCAAAAAGTTGTCAGGTACTGAAAGCAGATATGACATTGGTGACAGAGAACTACTAGCGGTTATAATGGCCTTGAAGGAGTGGAGACATTTATTGGAGGGTACTTTGCATCCTGTTACTATTTTGACAGATCATAAAAACTTATCCTATATTGGAGAGGCTAAACGACTATCATCTAGACAGGCTCGTTGGTCCATATTTCTCACTCACTTCAACTACGTACTCACATATAGGCCAGGTTCTAAGAATTCTAAAGCCGACGCCTTATCTCGCCAGTATGAACCTGCTGCCGTATCTGAGCCGGTTTTGTCCTCTATAGTACCCAAGTGTAACATTATTGCTAACACTACTCTCAAAGTCCATTCTCCGCTACTTGATCAGATAAGGAGCTTGCAGCATCTGGCACCTAGACTGACTCCGGCTTCCAGACTTTTCGTTCCTCCTGAACTCCAATTGGAGCTCTTACAGTGTCTTCACGAGAGTAAGGTGGCCGGTCATCCGGGTGTTCGCAAGACGTATTCTTTGATCTCCAAAGATTTCTGGTGGCCTTCGCTACGGAAGGATATTAAGGATTTTATCGGAGTTTGTGTGGTCTGTACTAAAACTAAATTACCGCATTCGCTTCCTTGTGGTCTCCTGCAGCCTCTGGAAATTCCTGGCAAACCTTGGTCCTGTGTGGCAATGGACTTTATTGTGGATTTGCCTGTTTCTAAAAAGCACACTGTTATCCTCACCGTAGTCGATAGGTTTACCAAGATGGCACATTTCGTACCGTTGCCTAAACTCCCGACTTCTCCTGAATTGGCGGAAATTTTTGCTAAAGACATTTTTCGCTTGCATGGGATTCCCTCGGAGATCACTTCTGATAGAGGTTCCCAATTTGTTTCACGATTCTGGAGATCATTCTGTTCTCAATTAGGCATCAAATTGAATTTTTCCTCCGCCTATCATCCTCAGTCTAACGGAGCTGCCGAGCGTACCAACCAGAAGATTGAGCAATACCTACGTTGTTTTGTTTCCGAACACCAGGACGATTGGGTCGGTTTGATTCCTTGGGCGGAGTTTGCGCACAACAATCTCGTTTGTGACTCTACGCATTCAAGCCCCTTCTTCATGAACTATGGCTTTCACCCATCTATTCTTCCCTCGGTTTCTCCTTCCCAAGGAGTGCCGTCGGTTGATGTCCATGTGGCCAATTTGAGGAAGTTGTGGGATCAGACTCGACAGATTCTTCTACACAATTCTATGCTGGTTAAGAAACATGCTGACAAACGTAGAAGGGCGGCTCCGAATTTTGTTCCAGGCGATAGAGTTTGGTTGAGTACTAGGAATATTCGCCTTAAAGTTCCTTCCATGAAATTCGCTCCTCGTTATATTGGCCCCTACAGGATCTTGACTCGAATTAATCCAGTGGCGTATCGTCTAGCTCTCCCAGCCGCTTTACGCATCCCAAACTCCTTTCACGTGTCATTGCTGAAACCTCTAATCTGTAACAGATTCTCCTCCACAATCGCCCCTCCGCGCCCTGTTCAGGTGGAGGGTCAGGAGGAGTATGAGGTTAACTCCATTATTGATTCTCGTGTCTCCCGGGGGAGAGTACAATATTTGGTTAACTGGAGGGGTTATGGTCCTGAGGAGAGGAGTTGGGTACCACAAGAGGATGTTCATGCTCCTCACCTTCGCAGGGCATTTCACTCTCGCTTTCCATCTCGCCCCGGCTCCTTCCGCCCGGTGGGCGTATCTGAGAGGGGGGGTACTGTCAGGGTACCTGAAGCCTCTACCTCTAAGAGAGGTAGAGACTTAGAAGTTTATCCGTCCGGACGGCATGTCTCCTCGGTTCCTCGCGGTTCACCCGGTCTTGCAAACGCCGGCCGCGAGGGAGCCACTTCCTTTTATAGCAGGAGGCTCAGAGGCCGACGTCATGACGCCAACCCGGAACACCCTGTCACTCAAATCAGTGGAGACGAATCAGGACTCGCCGGAGGCGTGTCTTCTCTCCCTAACCAGCATACTTAACAGTGGCTATCTCATTCACTCATTGCCCTGTCGTGGTTCTAGTCCGCCTAGTCACACAGTGCTTTGTTATTCTCTTGTCTTTTGGTTCCGACCCGGTTTTGATATTTACCCTCCTGTCTTTCTGTTATCCTTGACCCGGCTTGTCTCTCGCTTACCTGTCTTCTCGTTCCCTCGACCTCGGCTTGTCTCTGACCATTCTATCGTAGTTATACGTTAAGTCCGGCCATTCTAAGGACCGGTATACGTATCTGCTACTCTTTGTACTCTGCGTGTTGGATCCCTGACCCGATCCTGACAGAGTGGAGAGAGAATTTAGTGACCACAAGAGCTGACACTTACCTGTGATGGAGAGACTTCTCAGTGTAAAGATGCTGTGTTTGGAGTCCAGTAGGCAGTGTGCACTTACAGAAAATCTCAGAGGAATTTGTGACATTTGTCGGCTACCTCCTTTCTAAACTTTCCAAACCCAGGTCACATCCTTCCCTCTTCCCTGTATGTTATTTACTCTTTACCTGTTTATTCATAAAAAATAGTGCATCTTCTCCGTCTTTCTCTGGTACTCTTCTGTCTTGCCTTTCTAATTCCATTTGGGATTGAACAAAGAAATGGAAAAAAAGGAGAAAAGAAGCAGGTCTCTCTCTCTGGCTCTCTGAGGGCTATTCACTAAAGTGAATTTTAATGTTTAGGCTAAAGAATCTAACACTGAAGCATAGTTGACTTAGAGAACTTTTTAAATTGGCTATTTTTAACTTAAATTTGAAAATCACTTTGAATACACTTTAAATTCTCACTCTAGTAAAAAAAAAAACGTATGTCAATTCTTCAATCTGTTTATTTCCAAATCTCCTTATCACTATCCGCTCTGCCGTCTCCATCCCTCTCATCTCTTACCATAATTTTTGTTTAATTTTTTTTAAATCTCTCTCCCATGAACTATTACACTCCTATCTTACAGGGTTATTCACGAACGGGTGAATTCAAAGTAAATTTTAGATTTAAGATAAAATATCCACATTAGAAAATTCCTCCATTTCGGCAATGCTTTCACTGTGGCAACTCTGGTTTAGATGTGAAAATCGCTGTGAATTCACTTTGTATTCTTACTTTAGTAAATATCCCTGTTCATCCTCCTTGTCTCTTCTCTCTCCATCACTTTTATCACTTTCTCCTCTCACTTCAGACCAATCCCCTTCCCTTTCACACTTTCTTTTTGCTTTTTTCTTCATCGTCTTTCTGATCTCACTCTCCATCCTTTGTTCCCTTTTACAAATGACCTTTGGTTACCATTCATCTTCCATTTCCTTGCTCTCCCCTATACAATCATTGTTTCTCCAAAATCTCTTATTCCTTATTCGTAGGTCTCTTTCCTATTTCACTACCATGTAAGTTACATACGTTCCCGGCTCCTCTCCTAAGTTAGATACTCCTCTCTCCACTGAGAACTATTCAGCACTGAGAAGTTATATTTGTTTCTATTACTGTTCCTTGGGTGTTACGGGCGCTATCATACAGCCTCCCGGGAACTTCTCTGCATTGCTGACGGCTGACAGCCATTCTCAGCCTAAGCGCTTAGCCGGATACTTACCATGGTACTGATCCTGATCGTTAGGTTCTGATGTACAGGATCCCTTTACAACCACGTATTTATTTAGAGCTCCCTTACTCTAATACCTCCTTTTTATACGCTTTTCTCTATATCTAGTGCCCATGAAGGCACTATTCCATCGATTACTCACTCTTTAACCTTTCATTACTGTCAGGTTACTATGTCTAATTAGGGACTACGGTTACTGACGATTGTAGCCCCCGTCCCTATTATCACACGAGTAGATAGCTGGAGGGAGTCTTATATTGGTATATTTTCTTACGACTGTTACTTTCCGTGCGGATTGTGCACTCTTGCAAGTCACATTTCACTTGCAAGCTACGTTGAAACTGACTATCCCCAACTAGAGCGACTGATCTTTGGATCAGTTCAACCTGTCTGCTGCTTTATAGTATCGGGTGCAGGTTTACTATTTTACCTGCCATACACTGTTACACTCTCAGTCTTATGAGCATACTGAACACTGCCAGTGTCTCATCAGTAGCTCGAGATTGATACATTTCTTGGATGCATTTTTTGCACAGATATTTTTAGGTTATTACTGTTTCTCTATTTAGGATACAGTTTTCCTACTTACTTCTCTATGCATTGAGAATTCTGCATCGCCTAGTTTTATTACTCCCTTCTCCCCTCCCCCTCATATTTGTCTTTCCCTTCTATTGACTACGGTTGTATACACCGCATTAGACTGTTAGCGATGGTTAGGGTTATATGATTATGTATGTGTTTGTGCGTATTTTCTATACATTTTTGTATTAATAAAGTATTCTTTTTAACTGCCTCACCTACTCTACCACACATAGTTATATCTACTATCTTGAGTGACAGACTCTTCTCTCTCTGTTTTTGATAGGACCTGTAGTCCAGCAGTAGAAGGCATCTTCGAACGCAGCGGCGTGTGTTTTATTTTCATTTGAACTCTGTATTTTCTTAAGAGCAAATGTCAAAATCAGGAACTAGGCAGCAGGAACTTTGACACTGTGTGTATAAATCACCCAGCTATGGGCAGCCTGTCTAAGGCATCTGGGTTTACCATGCTGGACATGGTGATCCAAAAGTAAGGCTGATCAAAATAGATATCGCCAGCAAGGTGAAATGAATTTCAGCTGGCTGACTGGCATACCGAAATTGGCAAAAATAATTTATGTTGAAACATTTTTAAAAAGAAAGGTTACATGGACAGGGTCTTTGCACCATAACCATTTTAGTGAGATGAAGTTGTGATTGTGGTTTGAGTGACCTCTTAAAGGGACACTCCGGCGTGTAACTAGCCTTTTCCTTGTTCGATGCACTGTGTATATATAACACACAGTCACATACCAATAAATTCATTCAGCTGTTTCTAACAGTAAACAGAGTGCAGAAGGCAGTGGGAATTCCCAGATATCAACCAGATATTGCATGATAGCTCTGGATGTGCATGCAGTGAGGTCAATAAAGGCTCTCTCTCATTGCTGCGGTGAATGTCTCAAAGTCTTCCATAGGAGAGCACAGAAATCTACAGCACAGTATGCGATTATGATGGGAGGATCTTGTGGTGCGCATGTGACATCACTGGCTGCTGGCATTGTGAGCATTGTGAGCACATGTGTGACATCACTTCTGTGCACGGTTAGTTCCACTCTCATATGTTTGGAAAAGCGCTTGAATTTTGGGTTTTTGTTATGGTTCACACAGTGCCTGTAGGATATTAATCAGTGCGTATAATAAACCTTGCAATCTGACTCGTTTTCCAAAACACTTTGTATTTTAACACTTTTTTTTATTTTAAAGAATCACTATAGTGTATGGAAAACAAAGCGCTTTTCCTGACACTATAGTGCCCTGAGGGTGCCCCCACCCTCAAGGTCCCCCTCCTGTGGTGCTGAAGGGGGTTATCTATTTATAGATTTGGACAAGATTATTAAGTATTATGCCAAATGCGCCACTGTTTGTTTTTGGTATTATAAAAAAGAAAATCAAATCATAGAAAAATAACAAACCTTGGGCACAAAATAACATCAAAATAACATCCTTGCTAAAGTAAGAGACTCATAAGTAACCGTTACACTAGTAAACAAAGCCTGATACATTGATTTATCATATGTGCCATGTTATTATATAGAGCTTTTAACCAATGATATGGAATGTAGCTGGACCAGAAAGCTGATTCTTAAAACAAGGATACACACAGCAATTAAATGTAATCCCAAGTTCCCCATAGATCTCCTGTTAGGGTGTGTGATGGATAAGTCTCTTGAATCCTGCAGTTAGCCCAGCTCAAAAACACACAGAATAGCTTAATTTTATTACATGACAGGAGGCTTCCTATTTTGCATAACTTTCTTTACTTATGCCTCCAGCAGCACAAGTCAATCAATCAAAAACTTTTAACCAATCCTAGGCCAACATAGCCTGTATATAAGTCTTTGGTGGGCGTGTCTATTCCTCTTTCTTTGCTGCTTCCGGAAGGCACAGGTCAGAGTACTACTTCTGAAATGATTTATTGACTTTTATTGACTTTTATACTGTTAGAAATTCATTGGTTTCTTCTATTTAATACTGTCAGTAATATAGTTCATTTATTTATTCTGTACTGTTCCCTCTTGCCCTACTTCTCCTCACCACTGTCTCCCTTTCTCCCTGTCATCTTTCCGCGGCGTTTTTACGCGACCGCGTTCGTTTTTTTGTGTTAGGGAGGTAATACAGAGACTATTCAGGAGAAGGGTGTGGGGTTGGAGGGACTATTCCGTTCAGGGCGACCTTTGTAACGGACGGCGGACCGCGATCATATCGCGGACCGCATTAGCGTTTTGGCGCGAACGGCGGCCATCTTGGATCTCGCGCTCGCGAGACCCACGACGGCCATTAGCGTTTCCTACGGTCGTTATTCAAACGACCCATCCTTAGTTTCTAATACTCGTTTTTTCCATACTGTGTATATATACCTTTGTCACATACAATCCTATTAAGGGCACAGTGCCTGCAGGCTCATCCCCTGCTGCACATATTTAAAGGCACAGTTCATGCAGGCTCATCCCCTGCTGAACTTCTTAAAGGCACAGTTCACGCAGGCTCACCCCCTGCTGTACATCTTAAAGGCACAGTACTGCCAGGCTCATCCCCTGCTGTACATCTTAAAGGCACAATACAGTTAGGCTCATCCCCTACTGTACTTATCAAAGTCACAATACAAGCAGGCTCATCCCTTGCTTTCCATCCAGAGTCACTAGTGCAAGCAGGCTCATCCCCTGCTACACACAAAGAGTCACTATACTAGCAGACTCATCCTCTGCTATAATACAAGTGCCAGTGCCAGCAGGCTCATACCCTGTTTCAAATCAAATGATACAGTGCCAGCAGGTTTCTTCCCTGCTAAATACATAAGTGTTGTATGTATGCAAGTGACTCACTGCTAGCAGGCTCATCCCCTGCTATAAATCAAGTGTCTTAGTACAAACAGTCTCACCCCTGTTTTAAAACTAAGTGACTCAATACTAGCAGGCTCATCCCCTGCTATACCATTATATGTGACTCTATATATGACACCACATTAATAGTGAAAGCTGTATCTTACGGCTTTTCACATATTTCGGAACCTAACACTCTTCTGTCTTCCACAGACAGACCCAACATACAACACAAGATGAGTGACTCACCACAGTTACCACCATCAGATTGGCAAACTATTATTAACTCAGCGGTAGCCGCCTCCGTGGAGAAAGCTATTGGCAGACTGCTCATGCAGAACCCAAAACCCGATACAGCTACTGATCTACCCACGGAAGTAATGGAAGATGTCCTCCCCGGAGACCTCCACGCCATAAAACGGCAACGGAAGGGCACCGTATCGGACACCCAGAGACATAGAGGCAAAGCTCCAGTGAAAAAGAGCCGCCAGGCAGCGAGGAGAGAACCTTCCCCTCCATACTCTCCGTCCTCAGAGGACGACGATCGCAGTCCCCCTCCATCGCTCGACATCATGGACGAATGGAAGGCGGAGGCTTCACACTCGGATGATGAAGACTGGCTAGATGTCCAAGGAGAAGACAAGGAATGCGATCAAGACACATACCTTGATCAAGAAGAGGGCACCTTCATAGACCCCCAGGGGACGGCCATGTTCGACCCCCGCACGATCCGACACCCAAGATCGACAGAATGGGGGTTGCCAGATCACCTGGCTCAGTTCATCCACTTCTGGCTGAGGAAGCCAATGGACAAGGAAGTCAGGGCAAGGCTTCGGGCAGAATGCCCAAGACCAACTCTACCAGACAAAATCGCAGTGACCCCAGAATTCGATTCTACTGTATCCCTGTTCATGTCCCGCGCGGGCCGAGACCCGCGGAAAGGGATAGAAAAAGGCCTTAGGGAATCCCAAGACAAGCTCCTTGACATCCTGGGTCCTCTAGCGAAAATGCTATACCTGGCTGACCTAGCCCTTTCCCAAGGCACTACACTGGATGCCCACACTATACGCGAATGGGCACAACGGGCTATTTGTATGCTGGGCAACACCAATGCAGCAATGTGCGCAGAACGCCGCAGAACTGCATTATTGAAAATGGACCCGAAACTGATGGAGCTGGGCAAGAAAGAGATGGGACCGCTAGCGAACGGTCAGCTATTTGGTGACTCATTCATAACTGAGCTCAAGAAACATGTGAGCATCTTCACCACTCTGAATAAGGCTCAGACCTCCATCAAGCAAGTATTTCGTAACACCGCACCACGCAGGGGAGTTTTTGCCAGGGCTGGTCGCCAAAGGGGCCGAGCCACCAGCCGATTCTGGCCTACAGGCCCCAGACACCAATCATCTCAAGCATTCTTTCCAACCTCGAGATCCAACTTCCAGCGAGGATCCTTCCGTTCAAGAGGCACCCGCACCCGTGGACGCGGACGCTTCAATGCAAGTGAGCATTCCCGACATACCTTTTCTATATTCGCACATGACTGCAGGCAGACTGTCTCTTTTTTCACAGGAATGGGAAAAGATATCCTCGGACAGCTGGATCCTCAATACAGTAGCCGGTTACGAGATCGAATTCTCAGACACCCCGGTACAGGACCGACGCCCACCACCAATAAGAGCGTCGGCCTTACACACCGAAATCATAGATACGGAGATCCAAACCCTGTTCGACAAGGGGGCGGTGGAACCCGCCCCAGACGATACGGGTTTCTTCAGCAACATCTTCGTAGTCCAAAAGAAAACCGGAGACTACAGACCAGTCATCAACCTACGGCAACTGAACGTTTTTGTCACCTACAGACATTTCAAAATGGAAGGAATCCACCTTCTAAGAGACCTATTGTCGCAACACGACTGGTTCACCCGACTAGACCTAAAGGACGCCTACCTATCGGTATCAATAGCTCGCGTCAGCCGTCCTTTCCTTCGCTTCACATGGAAACATCTCTCCTACCAATTCACCTGTCTCCCATTCGGCCTCAGCTCAGCACCATGGTGCTTTACGAAACTAATGAAGCCGGTAATGGCTTACCTAAGAGAGAAGGGCATCCGCTGCCTAATATACCTGGACGATATTTTGATATTCTGCGAATCAGCACCCAGGCTTCAATCTCAAACGAGATCCATAGTGCTCTTGCTAGAGTCTTTGGGTTTCATCATCAACAGAGAAAAATCTTCACTCCAACCAGCCAAGGTGGTTCAATTCCTGGGATTCGAAATAGATTCGAGAACGTGTACTCTCCGGTTACCCACTTCAAAGATTGCAACAATACGGAAAGAGATACGCAGGGTGCTTCGAAGAGACTCAATTCCGCTTCGCCTCCTGGCCAGAATCATAGGCCTTTTGTCATCTTCCATACAAGCGATCTTCCCAGGACCGCTACACTACCGGGCCATGCAACGGGCAAAGGCCCATCACCTGAGGCAAGGACAGACCTACGACCACTGGATCCCAGTGTCAACAGAAATTCGGACAGAACTCCGATGGTGGCTCCTCCACATGGAGGCCTGGAACGGCAGAGCCATATTCGGTCCGAACCCGGACTTCGTCCTGGAGTCGGACGCCAGCCTATGGGGCTGGGGAGCCCACTGTGCACAGGCGTCCACCGGAGGACCATGGTCGGAGGAAGAGAAACTCCTACACATCAACTGCCTGGAGTTGATAGCGGGCTCCTTCGCAATCCGGAGCCTGGCCAAGAACATGTCCAACTGCTGCATTCTCTTGCGCATGGACAATTTTTCGGCAGTCCGGTACATAAACCACCTGGGCGGAGCCAGATCACGGGCCTTGACAGAAGCGACGAGGGACATCTATCGTTTCTGCCTACCCCGCAACATCACGATCAAGGCAGAATACCTACCGGGAGTCAACAACCTCACGGCGGACTGGTTCTCCCGACATTGGAGAGACAGCAGCGATTGGCGCCTGGACACCACTACCTTCCACAGGATAAGACAAGTAAGAGGTCCGCTACACATAGACCTCTTCGCATCACGGACGAACACTCAGCTACCGAGGTATTACAGCTGGCTTCCGGACCCTCAAAGCGAAGCAGTCGACGCATTCCTCCAACAATGGCCACAAACGGGAGCTTACGCGTTCCCACCGTTTTCAATGTTGGCGAGAGTCCTCCACCACCTACGCAGAGCAAGGACTTCTCTAATCTTGATCACACCATTGTGGAAGAGCCAAGCATGGTTCCCGGACCTTCTAGCCCTGTCTCAAGACCATCCACTACTCCTACCAGTGTTCCCATTCCTCCTAGTGAACCCGGACGGGGAACCTCATCCGTTGATTACACAAGACCGATTGGAACTGGTGGTCTGGAATCTTTCCGGGGATCCTGGAATGTCTCAGGCCTATCGCAAACGACTAGAAACCTATTATGGGACTCCTGGGCACCTGGCACTAGACGCAGCTACCTATCCGCATGGAACACATGGAATCGCTGGTGCATGGAAAGGGACCTCGATCCCTTTACAGCACCTATTCCCTACATTCTAAATTTCCTGTCAAACCTTTTCTCAGAAGGACGAGCATACCGCTCAATTAATATCACCAGATCCGCCATTTCGGCGGCCCACACCCCAATAGATGGTACACCAGTGGGTCAAAACACCCTAATATGCCGTCTGCTTAGGGGCATCAGACTAGCCAGACCTCCGGCCCCGAAATATAACACTCTCTGGGATGTAGATGTAGTTATCCAATTCCTGAGGAACTGGCCGGACAACGAGGCCCTGTCTCTGAGACAACTATCAGCCAAATTGACTCTCCTTCTATGTTTAGTTTCTTTTCGCAGAGTCGCGGACGTTAGGGCTTTTGACGTAAACGGTTTCACTGTAACACCAGAAGGGGTTACCTTCACGGTGTCTCGCAGGACTAAGACGGACTCCACATCCGTATCTTACCCTTTTTTTCCGACGGTTCCGCGGCTATGCGTCGTGAACACCCTACTGCGGTACGTAGAGGTTACCGAAACGCTCCGTTTTCACCGATCGGGTCAACTACTGGTATCTTACACTAAACCGTACAAACCCGTAACTACCACTACGTTGGCTAGATGGGTCCGATGGCTCTTATCCCTGGCAGGTGTAGAACCGAATTTCGGGGCCCACTCGGTACGCGGGGCGGCGGCTTCGCGTGCATATTCGGCGGGAGCATCTCTTACGGACATCTTGCGCTCGGCAGACTGGACTAGAGAAAACACCTTCAGAGTTTTCTACTTTCGACAGACATCTCACGCATCTTTTTCGTTGTTACCACAGCGTTAAAAATGCAAAATAGGAAGCCTCCTGTCATGTAATAAAATTTGTAGATTATGTTAACGTAGTGTACGTATAATCTTAATTTTAATAATGACAGGAGGCGAGTATTTTCCCCCCCGTAGACATTGGTTTTATTCCCACCCAATACTCGCCATTCAGCATTTAACAGACAGTTATGACGACCTTCAGACCGATATCTTCATACTGTATGAAATCTCACATACACAGTTTCAGCATAGATATAACTGTAGCTAACAACTCAATAGACTTGTTAATGTAATTATCAGACTTTAGATATATTAATTAACTAAATTGGATATATAGGTATTGCATGCGGACAATAGTCCATTTCCACACCTTTCACCTATTTCTGTTTTTTCCAGCATAAGATGATTCGCATACCGGGCGACAACTCCTCTCAAGCTTCACTCCAAGCTACATTCGTTTAAAGTTACAGAGTTCCAGTTTAAAGGACACTCCACAACCTGACGTTACAGGATTTCACACATCAAAGAAAGAGGAATAGACACGCCCACCAAAGACTTATATACAGGCTATGTTGGCCTAGGATTGGTTAAAAGTTTTTGATTGATTGACTTGTGCTGCTGGAGGCATAAGTAAAGAAAGTTATGCAAAATACTCGCCTCCTGTCATTATTAAAATTAAGATTATACGTACACTACGTTAACATAATCTACAAATTATATACTTACTAGTAATAGATGAAATGTTTGCTAGGTATCTCCATGCATTATATGTAATGAAAGTCCCTAATAGCATGCTTTTTTCAGTTTGTCTCTGCTTGGCAGAGTTAATCTTGCACTATCCTTTATTTCTTTTCATTCTTACATTCTTCAGTCTTGTCCACATGGCGCTCAGTTATATTCTCTGTGTCTGCACCTCAAGTAGACATGTTGCTTTCTTTATCTCCTGGCTTTCAGCTCACGCGCCATCTGGCAGAGAGCGCATTGGCCACAGAATGTGAGGCTTACGCAGTCATTGCAGATAGTGCCCTGGAATACAAAATAGAAAGCAATCAGGAAAAGAACATTAAATAATAAAATAAAATAAAAAAACATGCATTCATGGTACTTTCATGGTCAGTAATCTCTGCATTGTACAAGAATTGAAAATTATAGGCTACAACAGCCAACATGTGACAATAGTCAAGTTGGAGAATTTCCAGATTTTTTTTACTAAATTGTGTCATTAAGTTTTATGCTTGCTACAGTTTGGAGTTTGAAGAATAAAGGAATGCACCATAACCACTACAGAGTATTCTGGGGACCTTTATTATAAGTAGTCAAACATTTGCTAATGGTTTGACTTTTTACCTGGGATCTGCCAGGTGGTGCTCCCTGCCATCTCATGCTGACTGTATTGGAATGCTAACAGTAAAATGGTAGAGCTCTTTCACTCCTCCCTGACTGTATGAATGAATAACCTGTGACCCCCAGAGAACATATTTCAGTGTCCCACCAGAGCAAGGTGGGAAATGCTACTCATGAGTTGCCTCTAAGTCTGTGATGGGATTTCAGCTAAGCCCAAAATTTAGTAGGCCTAAAATCTCCATGTGGCATATAAAACTACAGGTATCTGTTGTATCTGTTAGTTAGTTACATGTAGCTAAGATACTGTCATCAATGTACTGAGCATGTGCAAGAACTGAAACCACATTCCATTCTCCTAAAAGGGCCATGTTGCCTGTCCATATAAGGTGATCCTGTGTATCCTGTTTGTTGATTGGTGTAAGGGTACAGATGGGGGATGCATAGCTTATAAAAAGCCTCTACCCCATGTGCTCAGGGCTCAGACATTTTGAACAGGAGTTCAGCTGAGACCCGATCGGTGAGAATAAAGACCTTTACTTCCTGAACTAACCTGTGTCCGGACTCTCTGTGCGTGGCTTCTTCAGCGTTACCCTGTAACAAGTCTAGCTTTAAAGTAAACTAACTGACTAATCTATCATATGCCTGTATCCCCTCACACATAGTGGATCCTTTTTGATATGCAAAGTGACCATTAGCAGTCAGGAAACCATTGCCTGCCAGAGTCATATAAAAAAAAAAACATAATAACCCATAGATTAATAATCATGCCTCCTGTTTTATGTATTCCGAACAGTGAAAGCAAGCACTACAAAAGAAGTCTAAATATGGTTAGTGCAACTTAAGCCATTATGAATAAAATGTAAGGTATATGGTATTGCGTCATAGAAAGGTAATGTGACATGTCTATGAAATAAATAATTTGCAACAAATTCATATATGTAGGTATTATTGCAGTAGCAGGCACAGAACAGAAAATTAACTCAAATTTGATTGGTGTTTGTCTGAGAGCCAAGGAGTGTTTGGTGGGGGGGGGGGGGGAGGGGGAGGCATTTACTGTTCCTATAGCTACTCCTTCCCCCCACCTATACCACCACCAGGCTAGGTGGAAACATGAGATTAATGCAGCAGGTATAAACATGAAAATGAAAATGACTTGGGCGCTTACTATGGGACTATTGGTTTGTCATTTGAATGCACTGTGACAATTGTTTTGTTCATAATAAATACTCCTTTATTAAATTCTGCCTTTGTCTGATAAAGAATCGAGTTACCTGATTACACCAAATTATTACTAATTTAAAATTGCATAGATATTATGTAAATAGTTCTATTTGCACTCCAGGTACTCCATTTATAAACTGTCTTGATGATTGCAGCATTATGATATTTTTTATATTATAATTTAGTGTGGTTTGTGTAAAGAAGAGTTTTATCATTATACTCGATCTAGAAAAGACAAATATTGATTTTTAACCATTTTACTTTGCCAGAACCAAATTGAGAACGTGCTTGGAGTAGTGTGCCTTTATGACACATTTAATCCATCGAAAGTTCCTTTACAGTTTGGGAAGAGGTGGTGAGCTGACATTTCCAGCACACTTGCAGACAATGAAGGAACACTCCAAGCAGGTTAACCACTAAAGAGCCAGGAGTGCGATTGTCAGGGGTACCCTTCTGCTCCCCCATTGTAAGTAGTCTTATTGTTTTGAATGATTTGACTCCTGGTGACACTCCCTACCCCCACAGAAGCTTCCGTTAGCTAGCCTGAGCTAAGTTCTGCAACGCTTGACTAACTCGGCTAATCCCTGCACAGCCAATCGGCTAAACCTTGCACTGCAGATAGATGGAGAACAAGGGAACCTCAATACAAAGGAGGAGAAGCAGTGGGGAGTGCGTCATCATCTTCTTGGACCCAAGAAACACAATATATATATAAAATGTTGACACCAATAAAATACTGCAGTACAAAGGTATCCCTAAATTGCCTTGCCAAAATTATATAAAAGCCAAAGCAATCATGCCGATCATCACTGTCCTATTTAGGCAAAATTGATATTGATTAAAGGACCACTATAGTGCCAGGAAAGCAAACTAGTTTTCCTGGCACTACAGTGTTAATAGGTCCCCCCCATCCTCCCGCCGGGCTGAAGGGGGAGGAAGGGGTTAAATACTTACCTTTCTCCAGCGCCGGGCTCTCTCGGTGCTGGGGACTCACCTCCTCCTTCCGACGTCATCAGGTGAATGCGCATGCGCGGCAAGAGACACGCGCAGATTCAGTCAGTCCATAGGAAAGCATTCTTAATGCTTTCCTATGGACGCTGGCATCTTCTACCTGTGAAAATCACAGTGAGAAGCACGGAAGCGCCTCTAGTGGTTGTCAATGAGACAGCCACTAGAGGCTGGATTAACCTATATGTAAACATAGCAGTTTCTCTAAAACTGCTATGTTTACAGCAGGCAGGGTTAACCCTAGATGGACCTGGCACCCAGACCACTTCATTAAGCTGAAGTGGTCTGGGTGCCTATAGAGGTCCTTTAAGTTGAACTATAAACTCCCTATTTACAATGCGGTTGAGGTGGTGGTCTCCGGTTGCCTGAGAGAGACATATGATTAAGAACTATTCATGTGATCTTTTTTTCAAATCGGTTAACTCACTCTATATTTTGGAATACATTTACAGTAATTATGTCTGTGAGTTGCTGCTTTTTTATTACAGTTTGAGAGGAATATGGATGAACATTCTTCAGTTGTATTCCATCATAGTATCAAGGCTATATCATGTAGTTAATGCATAGAATTGGTGCATTTTGACATCACAGAAAAGGTGAAACACAGATAAAATAAATACCGGAATGCGGTATCGTTCTCGGATGCCGGTACGCATGGCTAGAACAGTGCCTGAAAGGCAAGGTAGACAGCAGCACTCGCCAAAATCTGAGGCTACTTTACAAGCCAAGCAACAGGGGAAACATGTTCCGCAAAGACCTGAGAGAGAGAGAGAGTAGACAAGAGCAGGCTTAGTAAGTGACAACAGAAGTATTCATGGTGAGCCTACGAAACAAGTGGTAGGATTTGGTGGATATAAAGATACATTGACCAAGAGTAATATGTGTGAAATGTAAATACAAGTGATAAACTTCAGCTCTATTTAGGTTAGATTATGTCTTAAAGAACACTCTAAGCACCATAACCACTGTAATGCACTTTCCCATGGTAACAGTCACTGTGAGGAACCCAAGGTCCTTCTGGTATGCAGTGACTTACAAGGCTGGAAGCTTATATTCCACATTAGGATACACATTTTGGACATTATTCATTGACTGAGAGTACCAGTTGACACCAAAGTTGGTATGCTAACGCAAAAATATGAACTTCAGCTGTACTATATCACTGTAAACTGGAAGGACAGAACCAAGTACGTGTCAAACCATTCCTTAATTTTTCATTGTTTACTAATGCATGGGGACTCTTGGCACTACAACCACTACTTCACTCTGTAATTAGAGTATCTCTTTAGATATTATAATCTGAACTTTGTAAATCCAAATTTCACGATACAGGGGTGTGTTGAACTGGTTATGGTAGTTAGAGTATTTCTTTAATAATGATGAAGGGCTCTTTTGGGACTCTTGTTGAAATGCAGTTGGAATGACTATATCAACCCTTTAGCTAGTCTTGCACAAAGCTTAAAAGATGGCCATCATACCAAGAGTTTTCACCTGGGACTTACAGATGCCAATATCATCGCAGCAGTCACAGACATTAGAACTCCACTGGCTGCCGGCTGTATATCCATGGGTTGACTGAGGCTGAAAGACGACTACATAAGACATTTTGACCTGCCAAGACAGCGTAATAAACATAATAGACATTTACAAAAGTGTAAATAAAAAGTGATAGCTCACATATAGAATTTGGAACTAAATCTATATTAAGTTTCTACAAGACTCAATCCTTCTAAAAGAGTAAATGTCTCCTTGGAGTATATCCATGACAGCAATTGTACAATTTTCTCCAAAAAAAGGGAAATGGATAACTCCAGGCTGGATTAATATTTTATTAGAAAGTAGTATTAGCTAGCAGAAAACAATTCCAAACATTCATCAATTGCTGTCTATGAAACTGATACATGTCTCCAATGGCAGGACTGTGACGGAACACCATCACTGAGTCCTATAACCCCATATCCACTTGCTTGCCTGCATTGTTTTCAGGTCATGCTTGCCTGCATTGTTTTCAGGTCCTCCTGAGTGCTATACCCCCATATGTCCACTTGCGTGCCTGCATTGTTTTCAGGTCCTCCTGTGGCCCTACCTGCTCCTAAAGGAGCAATAATAACTGGCCAGAGAAGATCAAGGAGAATCATACCTGCAGCCGGACTGTCAGCAAGGCAGACAGTGACTGCAGGGTCCACTACCCGGGAGCTACGAGTCCAGACTCGTAGCTGCCCAAAGAGCACTCTTTCCGGTGCTACCTACATGGAGATATCCACCGGAGAGAGACGCAAACTCTCTGGAACTATAAGTCGGCTTCACAGCCGCAGAATTCCATGACGGCCAATAGGAGAAGGGCTACCATTCAAACTGGTTTTGCACCCTTTCTCCCGATTGGCCGTCGAAATACCTTCCCTCCCCGAGCACCGATTGGTGCAAGTTGGTCTTGCGCTCTTTCTCTCGATTGGCTGGCGAGATACCTCGCCTCCCTGAGCACCAATTGGTGCAAATTGGTTTGCGCCCTGTCTCCTGATTGGCCACCACATGGTTTAGGTGCAGAGTTTTAATCTACTGGCCTAAACCAAGTGATTCCGTGGAACTGTTTTCGGGTATGTACAGAGCTGTAAGCCTAGACTCTACTAAATTATTTCTCGGGCTCTGTACATCTGATAGCTCTGCTATTTGCAGGGATCATAACTGGGACCAGGGTATGTGATGGGCATTACTGTATGTATTTGTTGTACTCCCAGAGCTGTGTGTCGTCCAGCTACTGGGGGAATGGAGGTCTGCTTAGTTTAATGGTTCCAGAGTGTCTGAAGGAAGGAATTAGCGGAGGTAACCATTCGGGTTACACGGGTCCGCTACAAGGACATTTCAATTTCGCTGTCCTTTCCAGTAATCTCTGGTTGGTTCTCTGCTGTAACACATCTGGAGATATCAGGGAACTTGTAACAAACTGTGGCCAAAAGACAATATTCACTCACTCTCCCCCATACACCTCCCCCACGAACTGCCATCCCAACAAACCCTTTGTTTCATTCCAGCTCAGCCTGTTGAGCCAATCAGAATGTTTTAACTGACCAGCGGGAGATATGGACACTCCGGCTTGGCTATGGACAAGCACCCCACACACTTTTCACCCTTATTTTAACCCCTTTCCCAGAGAACTAGAAAAGCACTTTTTTGGAGGTTATGTTACCCCCATCCTCCTGAACAATTGCTCCCTGTAAAATAGAGAAACCCCCCTTTTCTAGACCACTAGAACCCGAGGTAAAAGACCGCAAACTAGCCCTAACTGCCTGGAACTATTTTCGGAAAGAACTTTAAGTTAATTGAGTGGCGTTTGGACAATTTCTCATGGATCAAAGCGCTATTTTCACGGAATAGGCACCCTGATCCCCTCTTTCAGGGGATATATGACTTATTGGGATACCATGTTGTTTTCGGGTGTTTTGGAGATATTTGTGTGTAGCCTCTTCTGTGTCCGGGTTTACCGGTTATCAGCTCAATTATCTCTTAGACACAGAGACGCCTGGGCGGGCTTAGGACTGAATGAAATAGAGACCCAATGCTGGGGGTCCTTGTATAAATACTTGTACCTTTTGCCTGAATAAACAAGACTGATTTACCCTTCATCAAGTTTTGGCTGATGCTTGGGGATACAAGAGCTATATCACACTTTCACTCTGCGGGACTAGGGAGACTCTTCAGCGGATATACTCAGCCAGAGTATGGGGGATCCATGTGAAGAAAATAGCATGCCATTCGGGACTTTCTATGTTTTATTGGTTTGGTAGCTGTAATTACCGTACACTGACCACCCCCCTGACTTATTATATTCAAAGGAAACCGTCAATTAAGCACTCTCCCTGTGTGGCCGCAATTCGTATAACCGAAAGCCACGTGCAAGAAAAACGGTGGCCATCTTGTTTGCACGAAAGGAGGCAGCGGGACTTGGTCGTCGAGTGTCTGGAACTAAAATTGGACACTCGACTTCCCGAACACTGGTCAAAACATACGAACGCCTGCTTCCTTTTCCTGAACAGTTAGGAGAGTGTTGTTCGGTAGTTTGGTACCCATGAACAAGGGGAACAATCTCTACTATGAGTCAGGGGGATCCATTCGTGCATCATTTCATTTTTGTGACTTTTCGAAATAGACCGACTGCACAGCATAAACTCATGGAACTTTTTCTGGGCAGGAGCCTCGTGTGCGGTCGGTACAAATGGGTCTTCCATAAAATTCGAAAACCCCTGAACTGATCTGGGTGATTTTTGGATATAACCAAAAAGAAAACGTAGATTCACCCCCTAGTGGATAGAACACACTCTTAGTGGGTAATAGTGGACAGTAAAAACAGTTACCCTTGAACTAAATGTACAGCAGATAAGGACTCCTCCGGGTCCTCAATATATATGGAAAAAACAATGGATCTACAATACAATAATAACAGGAACAAACATAGCGTAATACTGTAACTTATTTGAAAGAGTGGAAGTATATATGATAATTCACACTCACAAACCAAAATTGATTGTAGGCATATCTCATAGAATGATGAGTGTCTCAGGTTAAATGGGTCATCATATGGTACATGGAAGGGAATAGAAAAACAAAATAGTGCAGAGTATCTTGGTAAAAAGTTATACTTTAATGATAAGGCACACTTACAATGTTGCAGTGGCAAGTAGGCATATAAAATCAGCTGGTCTCAGGATCACAGGATGTCTTGCAGGATCAACTTAAGCCAGTCGAAATGATAAAAACAAAATAAAATAAAACAGCCTAATATAGACAGTGAAAACTCTGACACTATAAGTAAGCCCTACGCGTTTCGTTCAAACGTCCTTGAACTTCCTCAGGGGCAAAAACGTCCTTCTGTGTGCAGATACAATCTTCCATATGATGCCGATTGCCCTTTTCAATCCGTCCGGTTTGGCGCGCTCGGGAAAACATCCAATCACTCGCTCGCTTCCGGGTTCGTCTGTCCATAGTACTTCCGGGTGCGAGCCGATGACGCAACCGGATATGCGTCTCACCTCTCTCTTCCGGATTTTCATGCGTTCCACCTGATATGCGTTCCACCGCTCGGGCGGAAACATAGTCACAAATAGAGAGGTCATTTAATGTCTAAACCTGACAACAATAATTATTACTCATAGATATTCTCTAGGGGATAGATCCCTTGCAGTTACTACTAGACCTTTAAAGTATGTATATCTGACCAATGGCCATAATACATAGTAAAACACTCCACAGAATAAATCTCTCATAATTATTAATAGGAATACATAATGTAATCAACAGATAGCATGAAGATATATTTCCTTCAAGACTTATACAGCACATAATCAAGACTCATATTGATCATTAAAATTAGAAAAGGTGCAAAAAAAGTGCAAAAAAATAGGTGTAAAAAATGTAAACAAGGAAAAAAGAAGAATTATGGTGAGGTATCGATTAAAGGAAACAGACCAAATCAAAATCAACATTGAGTCCCCTAGGTTGCATGGTTTGTAGGGTATGTATCCAGTACCCCTCCCTTTTTCTTAATAATAGCATCTGATCGCCCCCTCTCTCATCAAGGGTTACTTGTTCTATAATGGTGCATTTAAATGTGTTAAAATTAAATACTGGGCATTTATTACAGTGTACTGGCACTGAGTGGGTCAACAACTGATTTTTAATATTGCGTCTGTGTTCTTGAAACCTCACCTTTGCTTTTCTTCCTGTTCTTCCCACATATTGCATACCACACCCACACGTGAGTAGGTACACAACATGTGTCGAGAAACAGGATAAATTGCCTTTGATTTTAAACTTCTTTTTATTAACCGTACTCTCAAAACTCGTGGTACTGTTGAGTTTATGATTACAACTAACACAATTGCCACAAGTGTGATAGCCCTCCTTACATTTTGTCTTGTTCTTTCTAGATCTAAAGGTACTTGGTGCCAAAATTTGCTTTAAATTGACCCCTCTTCTAAAAATAACTCTAGGGAGATGGGGAATCTGTCGGTTAAGATATTCATCCTCCATCAGGAGCCCCCAGTGTCTTTTAATGATCCTTTGGATATCATAGGCCTTGGAGCTATATTGCGTATTAAAGGAAAAATCGAATTTGGAATTCCTAAGGGCATCCTTTCTTTTATCCACAAGAAGATCATTGCGGGCAATTTCTCCCACTTTATTGATTTCTATATCCAGATAGTCTGAGTCATATCCCTTTTCTACAAAACGACTTTTTAAAACCTCAGCTTGGGTGAAAAATGTATCTAGGTCGCTACAATTTCTCCGCATCCTAATGAACTGGCTTTTGGGAACCCCCTTTAGCCAGTTAGGATGATGTCCACTGTTGATATCAATGAAACTATTGATATCAGTATCTTTGAAGAATGTCTTGGTTTTAATAGTTCCATTCTCAATATAAATGGATAGATCTAAAAAATCTATATTGGAAGTACCTATCTTCGGAGTAAAGGCCAAAGATAAGGGATTCCTGTTGACATATGAGAAAAAATCTCTGAGTTCTTCCAGAGGACCACGCCAGATGACGAGGACGTCATCTATGTAACGCCTCCAGAGCACCAAGTTTGCACCAAACGGGTTATTGGACCAGATGGATGTCTGTTCCCAATGGTCCATAAACACGTTGGCATAGCTTGGTGCAAACTTGGTGCCCATTGCAGTGCCCTTTATTTGTAAAAAGAATTCCTCATTGAAATTAAAAAAATTGTGAGTTAGAATAAAGCGTATTGCCTCTTCTAGAAAAGAACAAAAAGATGGTTCGAGATCGGGGTCCCTCTCTAAATTCCTTCTGACTGCTTCTATACCGAGATCGTGATCGATCACGGTATACAAAGATGTCACGTCCAAAGTGGCCCATACATAGCTCTCATTCCATTCAATCGATTCCAATTCTTGGATGAGATGTTTTGTATCTTTGATGTATGACAAGGCCCCCTGAGCATACTTCTGTAGATGGAAATCTATGAACTCAGAGAGCCTAGATGTTAGGGAATCGATCCCACTGATAATGGGTCTTCCTGGGGGTCTTGCTTTACACTTATGGACCTTTGGGAGAAAATAAAAGGTAGGGACTCTCGGGAACTCTGAATAGACAAAGGAGTAAACAGCTTCATCCAAAATGCCAAATGTTTTGGCGTTATTAAGAAAAGCTTTCAATTCTTGGTTAAACTCCAAGTTGGGGTTGTATGACAGCTTTTTATAGGTGAGGTGGTCATCTAGTAGTCTATATGCCTCTGTGATATAATATTCAGTAGACATGACGACCACCCCACCTCCCTTGTCTGCACTTTTAATAGTCAATTCCTTTCTATCCTTAAGTCTAGTTAGAATATTGTTCTCTGAATCCGTCAGGTTCTTACGTTTATTGTCTTTACGTAGATTATTTCCCATTTTTTCAAAATCTCTCACAATCATTTTGTTGAAGGCTTCGATCTGACTGCCTTTTTCATTGGGACAAAATTTTGATCTCGGTTTAAACCTCTGTAGTGGTCTTGTTATGTCAACTGCTTCATTTGTCTGGCCTTCAATACTCTTTTTAATAAAAAATCTCTTAATGGACATCTTCCTCACAAATTTCTGCGTATCAATAAAGAGTTGGAAGAGGTTGGGAGGTTCCTCTGGGACAAATTTTAAACCCTTACTTAGGAGATTGATCTCCTGAGATGTTAAGGAAAAACCAGAAATGTTAAACACACCCAAACTTTCTTCTTGTGAACTAGTAAGCACTAGACTCCCATTGTTTCCCCACTTGTTCTCCTTCTTTTCCTTGGGGTATTTTTTTCCCTTAGGGGTATGAAACGATTTGTTAGAGGCAATTCTTGGGATCTGGGGGTGAAAAACTCCGTTATCGTCTTTCTTCGGTCTCGCCCCTTCTCTAAAAAATCCCTATTTACATGATTGTCTGACACCTGTGCAGAGGCAGTGGGTCTTTCTACAGAAGGATGACTAAATTCTGTTCTGGGGATTGATGAAGATTGAGTTTGATTCTCATTTCTCATTTTAGGTTTAAATCTGTTATATTCAGATTTTTTTGATGGGGATATTTGCCATCTAGATCTCGTATTTGATCGAGTTCTTTTCTGATAATCATTACGTTCCCTGTTATGATTTTTATAATTGTGTCTACCACTTTCTTTATATTTTGATTTCCTGTCAATTTTATTCAAGGTTGAGAATGTATTATTGGCTTTGTCATTTTTGTCTCTCAGATATTTTTTATTTTTTGTCTGGGCAATACTATCATCCAGCTTTTCTATTCTATCAAAGAGTACTTTCTCCTTCCTTTTAAAGTCGGGAGTGTCTTTGTCAGCTGTATTTGATTCAGCCAATTTTGCCATTTCATTAGAAACTACAACCAGATTATCTTTTTCGAAATCAACAATTATTTCCATAAGGATCAATGAGCATTTTTCAAGAGCTGAATCCCAGCGTTCTATATGTTTAGATCTTTCTAACCCATTTGCGGGTTTTTTCTCAAGTCTGAGGCCTCTAGGGATTAATCCTTCCCTGATATATGATTCCAGGAAGGATATTTCCCACCACTTTTTTGTTTCCTTAAAGGAAAGTTTCTCTAATTCATGAAAGTAGTCATCCAAGGTAGCATTTGGTTTTTGACAAGTGGTAATCGTATTGTTAAATAAAGATTTTAATTTTGCTTCTCTAAGGTTTCTCAGGTCTGAAAACATGCTCATGTCTCTTATTTACAGAAAAGACAGTGATAATGGTGAATCTATATAGAGGAAAAATATATGTAACCAAAAAGAAAACGTAGATTCACCCCCTAGTGGATAGAACACACTCTTAGTGGGTAATAGTGGACAGTAAAAACAGTTACCCTTGAACTAAATGTACAGCAGATAAGGACTCCTCCGGGTCCTCAATATATATGGAAAAAACAATGGATCTACAATACAATAATAACAGGAACAAACATAGCGTAATACTGTAACTTATTTGAAAGAGTGGAAGTATATATGATAATTCACACTCACAAACCAAAATTGATTGTAGGCATATCTCATAGAATGATGAGTGTCTCAGGTTAAATGGGTCATCATATGGTACATGGAAGGGAATAGAAAAACAAAATAGTGCAGAGTATCTTGGTAAAAAGTTATACTTTAATGATAAGGCACACTTACAATGTTGCAGTGGCAAGTAGGCATATAAAATCAGCTGGTCTCAGGATCACAGGATGTCTTGCAGGATCAACTTAAGCCAGTCGAAATTTTAAAAAGTCGTTTTGTAGAAAAGGGATATGACTCAGACTATCTGGATATAGAAATCAATAAAGTGGGAGAAATTTCCCGCAATGATCTTCTTGTGGATAAAAGAAAGGATGCCCTTAGGAATTCCAAATTCGATTTTTCCTTTAATACGCAATATAGCTCCAAGGCCTATGATATCCAAAGGATCATTAAAAGACACTGGGGGCTCCTGATGGAGGATGAATATCTTAACCGACAGATTCCCCATCTCCCTAGAGTTATTTTTAGAAGAGGGGTCAATTTAAAGCAAATTTTGGCACCAAGTACCTTTAGATCTAGAAAGAACAAGACAAAATGTAAGGAGGGCTATCACACTTGTGGCAATTGTGTTAGTTGTAATCATAAACTCAACAGTACCACGAGTTTTGAGAGTACGGTTAATAAAAAGAAGTTTAAAATCAAAGGCAATTTATCCTGTTTCTCGACACATGTTGTGTACCTACTCACGTGTGGGTGTGGTATGCAATATGTGGGAAGAACAGGAAGAAAAGCAAAGGTGAGGTTTCAAGAACACAGACGCAATATTAAAAATCAGTTGTTGACCCACTCAGTGCCAGTACACTGTAATAAATGCCCAGTATTTAATTTTAACACATTTAAATGCATCATTATAGAACAAGTAACCCTTGATGAGAGAGGGGGCGATCAGATGCTATTATTAAGAAAAAGGGAGGGGTACTGGATACATACCCTACAAACCATGCAACCTAGGGGACTCAATGTTGATTTTGATTTGGTCTGTTTCCTTTAATCGATACCTCACCATAATTCTTCTTTTTTCCTTGTTTACATTTTTTACACCTATTTTTTTGCACTTTTTTTGCACCTTTTCTAATTTTAATGATCAATATGAGTCTTGATTATGTGCTGTATAAGTCTTGAAGGAAATATATCTTCATGCTATCTGTTGATTACATTATGTATTCCTATTAATAATTATGAGAGATTTATTCTGTGGAGTGTTTTACTATGTATTATGGCCATTGGTCAGATATACATACTTTAAAGGTCTAGTAGTAACTGCAAGGGATCTATCCCCTAGAGAATATCTATGAGTAATAATTATTGTTGTCAGGTTTAGACATTAAATGACCTCTCTATTTGTGACTATGTTTCCGCCCGAGCGGTGGAACGCATATCAGGTGGAACGCATGAAAATCCGGAAGAGAGAGGTGAGACGCATATCCGGTTGCGTCATCGGCTCGCACCCGGAAGTACTATGGACAGACGAACCCGGAAGCGAGCGAGTGATTGGATGTTTTCCCGAGCGCGCCAAACCGGACGGATTGAAAAGGGCAATCGGCATCATATGGAAGATTGTATCTGCACACAGAAGGACGTTTTTGCCCCTGAGGAAGTTCAAGGACGTTTGAACGAAACGCGTAGGGCTTACTTATAGTGTCAGAGTTTTCACTGTCTATATTAGGCTGTTTTATTTTATTTTGTTTTTATCATTTCGACTGGCTTAAGTTGATCCTGCAAGACATCCTGTGATCCTGAGACCAGCTGATTTTATATGCCTACTTGCCACTGCAACATTGTAAGTGTGCCTTATCATTAAAGTATAACTTTTTACCAAGATACTCTGCACTATTTTGTTTTTCTATTCCCTTCCATGTACCATATGATGACCCATTTAACCTGAGACACTCATCATTCTATGAGATATGCCTACAATCAATTTTGGTTTGTGAGTGTGAATTATCATATATACTTCCACTCTTTCAAATGATTTTTGGATATGTTGGTCACCCAGGTCAGGGCTATCAGGGAATATGATATTTATGGGGATGTTATGTGTTTTAGGGTACTTTCTAAGTTTTAGGGCAAATATGTTTTTACTGCCTGGAGATAATTGAGTTATTAATCTAGCTGACTAAATTATCTCACAGACAAACAGAAGGGAATTGACTGTTTGTATTGGGAGTGTCCCTCATTGTCACGGTATTGTCATTGGTTGTAAACTTTGTGTCCCTGCTCCCCACAAGGTCCATATGGGAGTGCCCCTTGCTTGCGGACTTGCATAAAAGCCAGTGTGGCACCATTAAACTTAATTTCTGTCGTACCCTTCATGAAGTCTAGGCTCATCTGTCTACTTGCTGGGGAGAAAATAATTGGATGCTGCATTCGTCTGGAACCGATCTGCAGCCAGGGCCGGACTGGCCCACCGGGATACCGGGAAATTTCCCGGTGGGCCACGGCACCTGGGGCTGGGCTGACAGCCCTTATCAGTGATTAGGCTGGCTCCTGTGATGCCGGCCGGCCATGTGTGAGCTGTGCGGCCGCACAGGGTCCCATGGGAGCAGGGGGAGCCAGGCGGCCGGCACAGCTCACACATGGCCGGCCGGGATCATTTAAAAAATAAATAAAAAATCGTGGATGGGGCGGAGACTAGTGTGCGGCTGGGGCAGGGCTTAGCATGCAGCGAGGGGCGGAGCTTGCTGTGCGGCCGGGGCCTGGCTGACTGCAGCATGGGAAGCAGGAGGGAGTCCCTGCTTCCCCAACAACCAGCCTCCAGGAGCTCCAAGGGATGTAGAGGTAAGAAGCAGGTCAGTGTGTCTGTATGTGACTGCCTGTGTGTGTGTGACTGCCTGTGTGTGTGTGACTGTCTGTGTGTGTGTGACTGTCTGCCTGTGACTGTCTGTGTGTGTGACTGCCTGTGTGTGGGACTGTCTGCCTGTGACTGTCTGTGTGTGTGTGACTGTCTGTGTGTGTGACTGCTTGTGCTTGCTCCCTGAAAGTCCCCCCAACCGCGATCGCCGGCGTGGGATCGTTGGCGACCGGGTAAGTAAAAAAACACGGAGGGCGTACAATTACGCCCGGCGGCGTTTAGAGCCGCTTAAAAAAGGACGTAATTGTACGCCCTCCGGTCTTAAAGGGTTAAATGTAAAATTCACTTTGAATTAACTTGGATACCCAAACTATTTTCACTTTAGTAAATAACCGTGTAAGAGCGAAAAATAGAAGAATGTTAAATAGCATAAATATAATTTAAGGAAGAAAATATATTTAAGTGTTATGAAGGGGTTACATCTAAATAGAGTTGAGCGGACACCTGGATGTTCCGGTCCGGAGGGTTCGGCCGAACTTCGGAAAAAAGTCCTGGTTCGGGATTGCAATTGACCCAAACCCCATTGAAGTCAATGGGGACCCGAACTTTTGGGCACAAAAATGGCTCTAAAAACGTCCTGGAAAGGGCTAGAGGGCTGCAAAAGGAAATATAATGGGGGTAAGAGTAGGACAAGTGCCCTGCAAACAAATGTGGATAGGGAAATCACTTAAAATAACATAAAATACATAAAATAAGCAGCCGCTTATTAGATAACTCCCTAATTCCCACAGTATTAGGGAGCTATCTACCAAAAGGCTGAAAGACCTATACCGCAAGTAGGGGCGTGTCTAGTAAACAGTGAGCACCCAGTGACTGCTCACTGTAAAAAAGAACAAAAAAAACCTATTGCCCCCACCCCTGTGCGACGGGTGGGGGCCCTAAATAAGAATGTGGAGGGGGGACCTACTGTCCTCCCCCCTGGCCCCCAACCCTGAGCGGTGGGTGGGGGCCATAAATAAGAATGTGAGGGGGGACCTACTGTCTTAAGGGGGGAGCCTACTGTCCTCACCCAAGACCCCACCCCTGCGCGGCGTGGGGGCCATAAATATGAATGTGGGGGGGACCTACTGTCCTCCCCCCTGGCCCCCACCCCTGAGCGGCGGGTGGGGGCCCAAAATAACAATAAGGGGGGAACCTACTGTCCTACCCCCTGGCCCCCACCCCTGCGCGGCGGGTGGGGGTCCTAAATAACAATAAGGGGAGGCTACTGTCCTCCACCCCCGGCCCCCACCCTGGAGCGGCGGGTGGGGGCCCTAAATAAAAATTTAACACCCCCAGGTGACAAGGGTTCCCCAAAAAATAATCCCTACCTACCCCCCTCATCCTAAAAATAATGAGGACCCTTATCTAAATACCTGTAAAAAAAAAAAAATAGACTTACCATTTAATGTCTTCTTTCTTCTAAACTCTTCTTTTTTCATCCCCAAAAAAGGCTTAATAAATATCCATAATAATCGGCGCACAAAAAAACAAGCGCAAAAAATAATAACCCATTTTCACCCATGGAGGGCTCCATGCAGACTGAGCTCTGCAGGGCGGTGGAAGGCTTGTAAAGCCTTGCCCCACCCTGCATTTAGTCTCAGAGCACTCTGATTGGTGGGTTTAAGCCATCCAATCAGAGTGCTCTGACAGATAAATGAAGAGACTGACATGTAAGTCTCTACATTTACCTGTCACTGCACTCTGATTGGTTGGCTTGAAATCCACCAATCAGAGTGTTCTGTGTCATTTTACACAGCGTGGGAAAGTTCTTTGGAATTTTCCCACGCTGTGTAATTTGACTCATAACAAAACTCTGGTGGATTGAAAGTAACTAGTGATGTCGCGAACATAACATTTTCTGTTCGCGAAAGGCGAACGCGAACTTCCGCAAATGTTCGCGAACGGGCGAACCACCATAGACTTCAATAGGCAGGCGAATTTTAAAACCCACAGGGACTCTTTCTGGCCACAATAGTGATGGAAAAGTTGTTTCAAGGGGACTAACACCTGTGGCATGCCGGAGGGGGATCCATGTACATAGTTGATGCAGAGTCTGGTTTTAATCCATAAAGGGCATAAATCACCTAACATTCCTAAATTGTTTGAAATAACGTGCTTTAAAACATCAGGTATGATGTTGTATCGATCAGGTAGTGTAAGGGCTACGTCCGCTTCACAGTAACAGACCAAACTCACCGTTTAACGCACCGCAAACAACCGCAAACAGTCCATTTGCACAACCGCAAATTCCCCATTTGCACAAGGTTGGATACAAAGCTAGCCATGTCCCGTTCCTTGTCCTGATGTCATTGAAGTTCTCTTCCTCCACCCAGCCACGTACAACACCAAGCCCCCTGTATTTTTTTTTTTTTTAAAGTACACTACTGTTACACCAGATATGAGTTGCACTGGTGTGACACTGTGCCCTGGCAGGCCCTGAAATGCACACGTGTGAAGGAAACTGACTGCTATTATTTCACAGTCAAATTTCTAGTTTTTTTTTAATGCACACTACTGTTACACCAGTGATTGGCCCACGTCATGCCTATGTCCCCAAAACGTTCGTGTGTGGGGGTGCTGGAATAACGTGGGCCAATGGGAGCCTGAATCAACTTTTGGCTCCCACTGCCCCTTTAAGAGTGAGCTCGTGACTCGAGCCGTGCTCCTAGTGCCAGGCAGGCCACGTGACCGATCACTGGGGTCAGTGCACGCGGCTAAGTCTATATCATATTTTTTTTTATATATCTTTTACTGTGTTGTAAGTAACTGACCAAACCCCAGTTTTGTGGCTTCCAGTGCCCTTTTTTTCGTATGCCGTTCGTGAATTTAGCCCTATTTATTCCCTTTTATTTTACCGAATAAACTGCCGAACGGCCAGACCACACGCAATGGGAGTGTGCAGCCTGTTAACCTCCCAGAAGCTGTGGTTAACCGCAACTAATTGACCTAATTGACAAATGGCTGGGTGGTCACCGTTCGGTACAGTTCGGCTATTTGGACTCACTCACTGCTATACTGAGCCAATTGCACGAACGGCCCGGTTCGTGCATTCGAATAAGACAATAATTTTTATGCCTGAAATTGACCAATCACAAAGGACTTCCGACTAACTTTTTATCTACTGCAAGGATTTGTATTGTTTTTGAGAGTGTTTATATTTAAAGGATGCTGATTAGTAATATGTTACTTTTAGGAAGATTGGATGTATATTTTTAAAGTTACAGTAACTGTGTAAAAAGTGTATTTTACCTGCCAGTGATAATTACTTTAACCCATTGTGTTCAGTAATTATATCACAGACAGAGGGGAGGATCTGTGTGTAATTGCTGGGAGTGTTTTACTATAATTTACGTGTTTTATTGGTCGTCTTACAAAACCCTGTGGGCGGTACTATGGGTAGAAAATGGGCATAAAAGCTGAGTGTTTCATTAAAACTTCAGTTCTACTTCACCCTCAATTTGGAGTCCTGTCTCTTATTGGGGGAATCTGCTACAAGGGATTGCTATGCTCGTCATACTCTCTTGCTATACTACTAAGCTCATTTAAGAGCTTGTTCCTGCTTCGCTCTGTAGGAAGAGAGGTTTGGTCTGCGTTGGTTGTGGTGTCTGCTGAAGTGCTTGGAGCCCTCAGGAAGCGCTAGGAGCATCCTTCAACGGAGGTACCCAGTCGGGGTGCCAGGCGATCCATTACAGTAATGCTTTCCTATGGACTGATTTAATGCACGCGCGGCTCTTGCCGCGCATGCACATTCAGCACTGACGTCGGAAGAGAGAGATTTCCACAGCGCAGAGGGAACCCGGCGCTGGAAAAGGGTAAGTGATTAACCCCTTTAGCCCGGCGGGGGGGGGGGGGGGGGGGAGTGGGGAGCCCTGAGGTTGGGGGGGACCTAAAGATCCTATAGTGCCAGTTTGTTTTCCTGGCACTTTTGTGGTCCTTTCACTCCATGGCGATTCGACTGTGTTCATGGGATCAGAGTGCTGTTTGGATATATTGAGCGCTCAGATCCAAGCTTTCTGGGGATATGTTGAATGTGGGGGTCCAGTTGTGTGAAATTTGAGTTATGTATTTTAATGTGTTTTTTTACAGTAAAAAATTTGAAATATTTTCTGTACCTGGAGAGGATTAAAGTGACACTATAGTCACCCAGACCACTCCAGCTCAATGAAGTGGTCTGGGTGCTAGGTCCCTCAGGTTTGAACTCTTCAGATGTAAACATAGCAGTTTCAGAGAAACTTCTATGTTTACATTAGGGGTTAATCCAGCCTCTAGTGCAGGCATAGGCAACCTTCGGCACTGCAGATGTTTTGGACTACACCTCCCATGATGCTTTGCCAGCATTACGGGTGTAAGAGCATTATGGGGCATGTAGTCCAAAACATCGGGAGTGCCAAAGGTTGCCTATCCCTGCTCTAATGGCTGTCTTCCGGGCATCCGCTAGAGGCGCATCTGCGACGCTGGATGCGAATTTCGCATCCATCGCGCAGAACATCCATAGGAAAGCATTGAGAAATGCTTTCCTATGGGCTCCTCAAATGTGCATTCTGCTCCACTCAGGAGCTGACGTCGGACGGGGAGGAGAGGGGTTTAAACCCCTTCAGCGCCACGGGAGGTGAACCCTGAGGGTGTGGGCGCCCATAGACATAGTATACATAGACGCCGAATTGACTTCTGAGCGGCAAGAAATGCGGGCACCATCTTGGGAAGGCGATGTTGACAGCAGAGGAAAGAGGAATGATAGGACTCAGTGTAGAGCAGGGATAATAGGAATGGTAGTACTCGGTTAGTGTAGAGCAGGGATAATTGGAATGGTAGTACTCAGTCAGTGCAGGGATAATGAGAATGACAGATGGACTTTCCAAGTGTTCTTCAATACCTTGAGAAGAGCGGTGCCCGTTCCAAGATGGCGGCCCCACGGCTCCTCAGCGCCAGCAGGCAGTAGCGGTCAATGCGGCATCTATGTATTCTATGTCTATGTGGGCCCCCATCAGGGCACTATAGTGTCAGGAAAACCGCTTTGTTTTCCTGACACTATAGTGATCCTTTACGTTTTCAATGGCTACTTAACCCAATTATCTCCATGATAGAGGGGAGGGATTTTACTGTTTCTGTGGGAGTGATTAACATTGTGAAAAAAGGTCCATGTGGGAGCTATAATTCACAGGTATAAAACATAATTTAATATGAATAATATATTAAAGAATGGTAGGAAATAAGATTTTTTTTTTTTTATTTCTGCATGACATTTTAACTGTGAATGTCATAATACGGTTTGCTTTTACTGCAATAAAACACATATATGTATTCAGCGATGTCTCACGTGTATAACAGTACCCCCTATGTACAGGTTTTATGGTGTTTTGGGAAGTTACAGAGTCAAATATAGCATGTTACATTTTTCACACTGAAAGTCGCAAGATTGGTTATGTTGCCTTTGTGACCGTATGGTAGCCCAGGAATGAAAATTATGGCATAACATTTGCAATAGTAGAAAAACTAAGGTATTGCAAATGGGGTATGTCCGTTCTTTTTTAGTAGCCACTTGGTCACAAACACTGGCCAAAGTTATTGTTAATATTTGATTGTGTGTGAAAAATGCAAAAAACGAATCTGAATGCCAATTTTGGCCAGTGTTTGCGACTAAGTGGCTACTAAGAAAGACTGGACATGCCCCTTTTGAAATCCCTTGGGTTGTCTACTATTGCAAATGGTATGCCATCATGGGGGTAATTCTCATTCCTGGGCTACCATACGGTCTCAAAGGCAACGTAACCAATCTGGCTAATTTCAATGTGAAAAAAACTGAAATGCAAGCCTTATATTTCACTCAGCAACTTTTGAAAACACCATTGTAGCAAACTCACCCCTTTAAGGGAGTTTGCCATGAGCTTTTGGAGGGGCCTGCTTGCTGACTACGGCCCCTGTGATGTATTGCCCTTTAAGAACATATTTGGGCATAATATATTTTTATTGTGCGGCTACTGGCCCTTTAAGCACAGTGAATGGACTTTTATTGGACTGTGTATGCCCCTTTAAGAACCATCTGGGGACATATTGTGACTTTTGGGAACAATGCCCCTTTAAGACTTTGTCCCCAGACTGTTAAAATCCTTTGTACATTGCTATTTTCCACTTGGTTCAGTAAATGGGGCTTACTGAACCAGGTACCACACAGGCGGACCACCCAGAAGTGGAAGTGTGCCATCAATTTACCTCCCAGGCTGGGAGCCTGCTGTAGGTAAATTGCCGAAAGCTGGGGGGCCGCCGTTCGTGCAAACGAACACTTGGCGGCGACCATCTTTGTTCATTCAATGCGGTCAGCGGTGTGTGTAGCCAAATCCATGGAACTGAAATCGGCTATACAGTTCCACGAACACCGCTGAGCATTACCTTCTCCAACAATGATTTTGCAGCAGCAGAGACTAAGTCCCATTCCGCAAATGTTTGCGAACCGGCGAACCGGGCGAACCGCCATAGACTTCAATGGGCAGACGAATTTTAAAACCCACAGGGACTCTTTCTGGCCACAATAGTCATTTTACACAGCATGGGAAAATTCCAAAGAACTTTCCCACGCTGTGTAAAATGACACAGAGCACTCTGATTGGCTAGATTCCAGGCCCACCAATCACAGTGCTCTGTGTCATTTTGCACAGCGTGGGAAAGTTCTTTGGAATTTCCCCACGCTGTGTAAAATGACAAAGAGAACTCTGATTGGTGGGCTTGGAATCTAACCAATCAGAGCGTTCTGTGTCATTTTATACAGCGTGGGAAAGTTCTTTGGAATTTTCCCACGCTGTGTAAAATGACAAAGAGCACTCTGATTGGTGGGCTTGGAATCTAACCAATCAGAGTTTTCTGTGTCATTTTACACAGCGTGGGAAAGTTCTTTGGAATTTTCCCACGCTGTGTAAAATGACAAAGAGCACTCTGATTGATGGGCTTGGAATCTAACCAATCAGAGTGTTCTGTGTCATTTTACACAGCGTGGGAAAGTTTTTGGGAATTTTCCCACGCTGTGTAAAATGACAAAGAGCACTCTGATTGGTGGGCTTGGAATCTAACCAGAGTGTTCTGTGTCATTTTACACAGCGTGGGGAAGTTCTTTGGAATTTTCCCACGCTGTGTAAAATGACAAAGAGAACTCTGATTGGTGGGCTTGGAATCTAACCAATCAGAGTGTTCTGTGTCATTTTACACAGCGTGGGAAAGTTCTTTAGAATTTTTCCACGCTGTGTAAAATGACAAAGAGCACTCTGATTGGCTTAAACCAGCCAATCACAGTGTTCTTAGCCTAATTGCAGGTCGTGGCAAGGCTTTATAATCCTTCCCCGCCCTGCAGAGCTCAGTCTGCGCGGAGCCTCCATGGGTGAAGATGGATTATTTTTTTTTGCGCTCGTTTTTTTTTTTTTTTAAATTGCGTCGGTTCTTATGGCTTTTTATTTGGCCTTTTTTGGGGCTGAAAAAAGAAGATTTTAGAAAAAAGAAGACGTCAAATGGTAAGTTGAATTTTTCTTTACAGGTTAGTTATTTTATTCCCCCCTCACTATTTTTTAGGGTGAGGGGGGTAGGTAAGGGGTAACTTCTTTTGGGGTGGGTGACTAGGGGCTTGGGGACCCCTAGTCACCTTTGATTGGGGGAAGGGATTTTTATTTAGGGCCCCCACCTACCACTCAGGGGTGGGGGCTGGGGGGGACAGTAGATCCCCCCTTATTTTTTTTTTAGGGCCCCCACACACCGCTCATGGGTGGGGGCCAGGAGGGGAGGACAGTAGGTCCTCCCCATTGTGATTTATGGCCCCCACCCACCGCGCAGGGGTACGGGCCGGGGGGGAGGCCAATAGGTCCCCCCCCTCATTATTTTTATGGCCCCCACCCACCACGCAGGGGTGGGGGCGGGGGGAGGACAGTAGGTCCCCCCATTGTGATTTATGGCCCCCAACCACTGCGCAGGGGTGGGGGTGGGGGGGAGGACAGTAGGTGCCCCCCCCAGTGTGTATCAGGGTCCCTGAGGACAGGTGTCAATCCATATCTGCCAAGTGACCCTATGTATGGGGAACAGTCCCTATTCTGCTCTGTGTCAGTGTGTATCAGGGATCCTTAGGATAGGTGTCAATCCATATCTGCCAAGTGACCCTATGTAGGGGGAACAGTCCCTATTCTGCTCTGTGTCAGTGTCTGGGGGGAGTATCTGCAGTAATACAGAGTGTCTGGAGGGAGTATCTGCAGTAACACAGGGTGCCTAGAGGGAGTATCTGCAGTAACACAGGGTGTCTAGAGGGAGTATCTGCAGTAACACAGGGTGTCTGGAGGGAGTATCTGCAGTAACACAGGGTGTCTGGAGGGAGTATCTGCAGCAACACAGATTGTCTGGAGGGAGTATCTGCAGTAATACAGAGTGTCTGGAGGGAGTATCTGCAGTAATACAGAGTGTCTGTAGGGAGTTTCTGCAGTAATAAAGAGTGTCTGGAGGGAGTATCTGCAGTAACACAGAGTGTCTGGAGGGAGTATCTGCAGTAATACAGAGTGTCTGGAGGGAGAATCTGCAGAACAGAGTGTCTGAAAGGAGTATCTGCAGTAACACAGAGTGTCTGTAGGGAGTATATGCAGTAACACAGGGTGTCTGTAGGGAGTATCTGCAGTAACACAGAGTGTCTGGAGGGAGTATCTGCAGTAACACAGGGTGTCTGGAGGGAGTATCTGCAGTAACACAGAGTGTCTGGGGGGAGTATCTGCAGTAACACAGAGTGTCTGGAGGGAGTATCTGCAGTAACACAGAGTGTCTGGAGGGAGTATCTGCAGTAACACAGGGTGTCTGGAGGGAGTATGTGCAGTAACACAGAGTGTCTGTGGGGAGTATCTGCAGTAACACAGAGTGTCTGGGGGGAGTATCTGCAGTAATACAGAGTGTCTGGGGGGAGTATCTGCTTGTAACATTTATATACACTAAAAAATAAAAAAAATAAAAAATTGACAAAAAATAAAAATGGTTGCTGTCCAGTAGGTGGGAGGGTCTGCTAGGGAGGGTGTGCTGCTGATTGGCTGGAATGGGTCTGCTGACTGTGAGGCACAGGGTCAAAGTTTATTAAATGATAAAGAATGGGGGCGGACCGAACATTGCATGTGTTCGCCCGCGGTGGCGAACGCGAACATGCCATGTTCGCCAGGAACTATTTGCCTGCGAACCATTCGGGACATCACTAGTTACTGGTTGTGGGGGGATAATGTATAATAAACACAGGTTACTGGCCATGGGAGGATGTATAATGGATTTCTATTTTTACTGTACTTATTGGCCCCCAGCAGCACCCCATTTAAGCATGTTTAGGTGAGTGCAGCCAGTCCCTTGTTTTCCCATATATATTTAGGAGTCTAGCCAGCTCCTTGGTTTTGCACCGCCCCCTGTCACAGGTGTCTCATCTCAGGACCCTATTTAAGCCTTGTACTGCAGAGAACTCGAGATGGAAGGATTTCCCCAAGTGAGTAGCTCATTTAGTAGACAGTTAGCAGTGAGAGTAGGACCTGCCAAAGATGGGGTACATTGACGTTTGTGGCAGGCTTATGCAATGTATGATCATATAGTGTAACTAAACCCCCATTATCTTTTGCCTAGATTAGGTGTTTTTAATAAAACTAGTCAAATCTGTCAGCATCAAAGTAGCTGTTTAGTTGATAAGTGAGTGCGCTGGATTTTTACTGTTCTTATTGGCCCCCAGCAGCACCCCATTTAAGGATAATGTATAATAAACACAGGTTACTGGCTATGGGGAGGATAATGTATAATAAACACAGGTTACTGGCTATGGGAGGATAATGTATAATAAACACAGGTTACTGGCTATGGGGGATAATTCATAATAAACACAGGTTACTGGCTATGGGGGATAATGTATAATGAACACAGGTTACTGGCTATGGGGGATAATTCATAATAAACACAGGTTACTGGCTATGGGGGGATAATGTATAATAAACACAGGTTACTGGCTATGGGGGGTAATGTATAATAAACACAGGTTACTGGCTATGGGGGATAATGTATAATAAACACAGGTTACTGGCTATGGAGGATAATGTATAATAATCACAAACACACAAAAAAAATGCAGCTTCAGAATTAATCTAAATTGTATGCTGTCTATGAGGTGGGAGGGTCTGGGAGGGAGGGTCTGCTGCTGATTGTCTGGAATGTGTCTGCTGACTGTGAGGTACAGGGTCAAAGTTTACTCAATGATGACGAATAGGGGGCAGACCGAACATCGCATATGTCGCCGTCCGTGGCGAACGCAAACAAGCTATGTTCGCCAGGAGCTATTCGCCAGCGAACCGTGCGGGACATCACTAAAAGTAACCAATCAGAGAGTTATGAGTCAAATTACACAGCGTGGGAAAATTCCAAATAACTTTCCCACGCTGTGCAAAATGACACAGAGCACTCTGATTGGTGGATTTCAAGCCAACCAATCAGAGTGCTATGACAGGTAAATGTAGAGACTTACCTGTCAGTCTCTTCATTTACCTGTCAGAGCACTCTGATTGGATGGCTTAAACCCACCAATCAGAGTGCTCTAAGCCTAATTGCAGGGCGGGGCTAAGCTTTATAAACCTTCCCCTGCCCTGCAGAGCTCAGTGCAATTTTTTTTATTTGGCCTTTTTTGGGGCTGAAAAAAAGAAGAGTTTAGAAGAAAGTGTTTAGATAAGGGTCCCCCCCCTCATTATTTTTTGGATGAGGGGGTAGGTAGGGGCTATAGGGGCTATAATGTCTTATCCAGCCCCTGCTGCCGTGACCAAAAAGGATAGAGGAGGAAATACCATAACACGAAAATTAAGGGTGGGACAACAACAGGTAAGTATGGCTAGTTAAAATTGCCCCTAATCTAAAATGTCTGTTATTGATTACTGATTTCAAGTTAAGCCCTGCCCCCACAACCACTTAGCCAATAAGCACCCACCACTCCATATGCCTGCCTCCTAGCACCTAGAAATTCTGGGGCCTCTGGAAAAGTTTATGGTTGTAGTCCCCGAGGTCAGCACCAGGGTCTCCCCCAGAGTCCGTCTCTGGGATCTTCCCCGAGAGTCTGCCCACGTGACCTCCCCCAGAGTTCGCTCATTGGGACTTCCGAGTCCGCCCGCAGGACCTCCCCAGGGTGCACCCACGGGGCCTCCCCCAGAGTATGCCCACGGGGCATACCCCAGAGTACACCCAGAGTACACCCACAAGGATGCAGTGTGTGTGTAGAGTGGATGCAGAGTATGTATGTGTGTTTATAGTGAATGCAGTGTGTGTATTTGTATAATAGATGCAGTGTGTGTAAAGTGGCCAAAAATGTATATCCTAATCTGTCGTAAAAGTCCGAGCACGCTTTTACATCTGGGGATCTACAATTTGCCCATCCTTGCAAGATTGTATTTATCACTCAGCAGTGTATGTGTGTTTGAATGTAAGTACCGGTATGTGTGTATGTGAATGTTCATGTTTGAATGCAGGCGTGCATTTGTGTATGCCACACACACTGATACAGATACACACATACACTCAGGTGCACACTGACATACATATACAAAAAGACACACAGATATAAACACACGGACAGATACACACACACAGATACAAACAGACACACAGATATACTGCCACATACACACCGATACACACACTGATACAGATACACAGACACATACACTGACATACATTTAAATACACAGACACACAATGATACAGTTACACACACTGACATATATACACACATATACACTCAGATGCACACTGACAGGTACACTGACACACACACAGATACACTCAGGTGCACACTGTGGCAAACCTAGCTACTTTAGGTCACACTGTTTAACATCTGAAGGTTGTCTGCAAAAAGCTGCTTTAATTCTGTGTATAGATGTATTCGTGTAATTTTGTAATATAGAGCATTTGTATGCTAACGGCTGCTAGCATTCATATGTTAGTTTCACGAACAGTGACTTTACACACTGTTTGTGAAACGAATAAAGTACCGAATGGGAGCCCACACACAGAGGGTCATGTGGCTCCCATTAACCGATTGCAACATTGTAGCAATCGGCGGTTAATTGTTTTCCTGGGTGGCCGTCGTTCGGGTACCGACCACGCGGCGGTCGGCCATCTTGGATCCTTTGTTAGCCCAGCGGTGTTTGGTCATCAAGGGCCTAGAACTAAAATCGGCTACTCGAAGGCGCGAAAACCGTTGGACTTCCAGGCCGATCGGGAGCACCGGTCCTTCGGTAGTTTGCTCCCTAATATGTATTCGGTATTTTTAAGGAGAATGTATATTAAAGTATGTTTCGTGCGGCATTCGGTTATTTATGCTGGGATCTGAGCGGTACTTTCACAAAGTGTGCGCTCAGACCCCAGCTATCTACCGAACGGTCGGTTAGTATAATCCCACGAATAATGTTAAAGTTATACATTTTTGTGTTAAAATCCGGTTCTGCTGTACGGAGGGATAATCCACTTAACAGGATATTCTAGTGGGAGTATCCCTCTCGTACAGCAGTGCATGATGGGAGAAATGCTCTGTATATTCAGTTCCCCATGTAGTCCTCTACTGTTTAACCCCTGTAATGTGTCTAAGGAACCCCCTTGCATGGGCAATCACATAAATACAGGAGCTTGTGAATAAAATCGTCAGTTGACTCCCAGAACTGTGTTTCGTCCGGTTACTGGGGGATTTGGGATATTGTCTTCCTTTCCAGCGCTTTACTTGGATTACTTTCTGTACCAGCGGAGATTTTGGGGATTTAACATTGCAGCTCCGCTACACACACTGACACAGGTACACACTGACACACAGATACAGACAGGCACACACATACACTCCGGTACATGTAGATACATACACAGGCATACTCAGATTTTTGCCACCCACCTGTTTCTTACCTTTTGGTTGCAGGGGGGTGGACACTGCTGGCTGGGGCTGATGTGGATCTGGCTCTCTCATCCTCACTCTTCCTCCCTAGTTCTTCCTCCTTTATGGGTGTTAGCTGGGAGGAAATGAGCTCACTTCCTCCCAGCACTGCCAAGAACGGTAAAGGGTTGCGCTATTGGAGACACACAGAGCTGACCGGGTCCCTTGAGACATATGCCCATTGGGTGGCCCTAAGTGCATGGGCCACCCGAGGGGCCCCCTCAGCATGTGGGCCCTGGTGCAGCCACACCTGCTGCACAGACGGCAGTTCCGCTGCTGCCAGGGCACATATTTATAGCGATAACCTCTACATATATGTGTGCACATTGGGAATGAGGGGATCCCGGTGCCCGGCCATCCCAGGACTATGGGGCCCATGACAACGATCATGGTTGTCACTCCCTGATGGTGGCCCGGTGTATGGGTACAGCAAAAGCGATACGTTTAAATGCTCATATGCCTTTGAGTGTATGTAAAATCGGTGTGAATGCATGTACGTAATTGCAGATGTAGTGCCAGGGTGAAGGTATAGTATAATTGAGTGTTGTAAATGAGCAAGGTGAATACAAGTTGGTATTTTTTGAATTTTTGTAAGTGTATGTAAATGTGGGAGAAGCTTTTTAGCTTCCTATGCCCACGCATGCTATGCATACAAGTGCAGGCATGTGTAAGGGGACGTTTATCCTGTCTGTCTTGAATTTTTACCCAGTTAATATTTGAGGAGTTTAAAGTAAAACTCTTTACCCAAGACATCAATGTTTCGTTTCCTCATCTAAGTACTCTTTATAGGGTTGCCAATCAATATCCACCATGTTTTTCTATGCACCTATAACTTCATGATAAAGGGCAGTGCATGAAAAGTGTTTGCCTGTAGTATACATAATTTATATCTTCCTGGATTTCTTAATCATGAATCAGGGTCCAACTTGCAATCTATGACTTCTGCCTACTACAAGGTAGCACTTTTCATGTGTTGCACATCACCTCTGGCAATCAATATTTCATCCAACATTTATTAAAGGGTTACTGCAGGCACCATGACCACTTCAGTGACTTGTGATATCTTTTCAAATGAAAACATCAAAACATTATTTTAGTAAAGTGAAACAGCATTCACACTCACATCACTATTTTCACTATTTATTTCTACTTTTCTAATGACATCTTCTTGTCTTTACAAAATAACATAACACCCAATGTTTCATATAGAAAATTGTGACTCTTTCATTTTAGGGGTGTGAGTGGGGGTGTGGCCAGGGGCAGGGCTGTTCTGAGAAATGTTAGGTGACTTACTAATAAGAATTGCAACTAAAATTAAATTAGATCAAGAACAATGTATCTTATTTACACAGACTGATTTCTTAACACATTTATTGTAGTTTAAAGACACATTCCTGCTAAGCTGTGGAGCTCTGTCAGACACTTATACACAACAACAATATGTAGTGCCTTCAGAGGGACTCTAAGATAGAAAATAGGGACATAGGGATTTAGGACTTAAAATAAGGACTGTCCCTCCTATATAGGGACAGTTGGGAGGTATGGAATACATGGAATAAGTGGTGGGACAGAATCATTAGGCCTGCTGTATGGTTAACTGTCTTGATAGTATGACATATAACATAATGACATATAAAGACAAATTATACTGTATCAAATTTATCCTACTGTAAGTGTCAGCTTTTTAACACATTCTTCACAGCACAGGAAGTGGGGTGACAGAGGGAATCACCAGGGCACTTGGCACTGAAAAAGGCATAGATAAGATGATAAAATAAGATGAGATCCTAGCACCAAAAAGTCATAAGTAAACCTGCACGTCACATGCTGATATCTGTCAAGCTGTGTAAGTCTCAAAATGCCAGGTTAGAAACATGCAAATCATTGGGGAGAGTATAAGGAGAGCTCTGTGATTCAATGGGTGACATGTACAATCCAATATGTTAGAAGCTGTGAATCCAGAGGGAGCTGCCAATGCCATACTCACATAATATATGCACCCCCAAAATAAATGGGGTGCATTGATATCACAGAGAGATTGTAAGAAATTATGTATTTATGAGTCATGTTAGGATTCCCAGTGACTGCCAGTAGAGATACAGAAATGAGATGTACAATCAGAGCAGAATTAGTATTCAGAGTGACCAGAAGAACTGACACTTACTTGTAATTGAGAGGCTTTTCAGTGTGAAAATGCTTTGTGTGTGTAGTCAGCTAGTCAGTGTGCAAATCTCGGAGGAATGTCTGGGAGGGAACATATTTTAAGATTTGTGATTGTGACATCTGTTGGCTGCCTCCTCCTTTCTAGACCCCCCTAACCCAAGTCACATCTTTCCCTCTTCCCTGTATGTTGATTATGTTTTTCCTGTTTATTCAATGTAGCAGAACCCCTTTGGCTGTCCCATATATTTCCTGTTATTGTTGGAACTTAAGAGTTTTTCCTATGCCTGGACGATACAGAATTGCATACAAACATATGTGGCCATACTTTGTTCGGTAAAAAGATGCACAAGTCTGCATGTGAATGGCTATATTCACCATCCAAACTAAAGTTCCGAACAACCGGACCACCCTGGCGTGAAGTGTGGCTGCAATTTACCTCCCTCTATGCTTGTTCCATTCCCTTGGTTTAAACGCACGAACGCTCTGCTGTATTCCCTGCGTGCCCGCCATTTCGGCAGCCGAACATGTGGCAGCGGCCATCTTAAACTCGCGAACAGCGGTGTTTGTTGTTGAGTGTCTGGAACTAACCGAACACCGCTAAGACCTCCAGGACTTCAGAAAGTGCCGATTGAAACACACGAACGGCCCATCGTTCGGTAGGATGAATCCCACGAACTAGGGGATTCATCTGAATGCAAACCTAACCATGGATGGCGTAGACTTTCGGGACTTTTAATGCACGAACAGAGACCGACCGCAGGGCCAGATCTCATGGAACTATTTTCGGCTACTTTACCCATGCGGTCGGTCTAATCTTTGCTTCCTCATAACTCCCGAACCCCTGGTCTGATCTGTGTGATTTTTGAATATGTTTATCACCCAGATCAGGGCTACCAGGGGGTACGACATTTAAAGGTGTACCTATCATATTTGGGGTACATCCAGGAATTGGGGAAAAGTATGTACATTATAATTATGTTAACTGTTAAGCTAAGGGCAGGAGATGTGTGGGAGGTGACGTCTATGTGATTGGTTACTGTAGTAATTATGGTGAGTACCTCCCTTGCATGGGAGAATCCCATAAAAGCAGGAATTGTGTCATTAAACTTCAGTTCTACTCCTGATACTGTGTGTCGTCCAGTGATTGTGAAAGGTGATGGGATATTATTGGTTTGCCTTGCTGATTGTGCTGGTTATCCTCTTGGATTTACTACTTGTTTCTGCATTATTCTAATATGCCAGTGGAGTTACGCTGTGGGAAATCAGCTCTCCGCTACATTCAATAAAATAGTGCATCTCCTACCTCTCATCTATATCTCATTGTTACTGTTTCCTATTCACTCTACTCTCCCTCTAGCCTCTATATTTTTATTCTTTTGTCATTTCCTTTTCCGATCTCTCTCCGATGATCTATTTCTCCAAATTAACTTATCCCTTTTTCTCTCTCCTTGTCTCTCTCTTTCTTCTTCCCTTTCTATCTTGGCTTCACTATTTGCCTTTCCTCTTCCCTCTTATTTGATACATTCCTTCGAACTGACTCTTTACAGTTTTATCCTTCCTTAATTATTTAATATTTTTTTCTTTCTTACATTTCTTAAAAGCACATTGTATAGGGGAGGGGTAATTAATGGTTTTATGATAGATAGATAGATAGATAGATAGATAGATGGTAGGTATGGTGTAATTGGGCATGGGGCATGTTTCATTTAATAAATCAACCCAAAAAGTTGGTGCGCAATGTAAACATATAAAAACTTGATGATGATACTTATATAAAGCTTTCTTTTATAGTTGCTTGTGTTGAACCTTTAATTTACTATTATTATTGCCATTTATATAGCGCCAACAGATTCCGTAGCGCTTTACAATATTATGAATAAGACAAAAATATAAGAACATCTAGTGCAGACAATCTACACAATTTAAGACAATAATCAGATAAAATCTTATGGTATCAAACTCACTGCATTTGAGTGGATTGTGTGCCGCTCTCACTTTAAGAGCCCTGGGGGGGATCAAGCTCCTTGAGTTCAGTGGATCTACCAGGCATGAACTGGACCTCAAACAGAGACTGTTGGTATTCGTGAAGTCTTTATTATTTCTCAAGTTGAGTTAAAAACATTTAGAACAAATCAAATATTAAAATCCTTGGAAGACTTTCAGTAACTTTTAAGACACTTAGAGTGTCTTCCCCTCTCACAGTCTTGTCTCACCTTGGACGCATTTCTCTCCACCCCCAGAGCTTTGTCTTCACTCAGTGAGTGGATCCTTTTCCCGAGATTAATTCAGTAATTAACAAAAAAATTGTCTTAGGGTTATCCACATACAAAAAGCAAACCAAAACCAAGGTATCGTTACTAGAATAAGTCAATTAAGAGAAAGACAAACATTATGCACATAACATTATTGTAATGTACGAATCCTGGCTCGAGTGGTGGAACTCCTATCCTCATTCATCCAGGCAATTTTTCCAGATCCGCTGCACTACAGAGCAATGCAAGGGCTGAAAGCCCATTATTTACGGACAGGTCACTCTTACGACCATTGGATATCAGTAATACCTGAAGTAAGGACCAAACTCCATTGTTGGTTACTCCACAAGCAGGAGTGAAATGGCAGAGCGATTTTCAAACCCATGCCGGATTTTATCATGGAATCAGACACGAGTCCCTGGGGATGGGGTGCCAACTGCACACCCGCTTCCACAGATGGGCCGTGGGCCAAAGAGGAGACAGATCTTTACATAAATTGTCAGGAAGTGATTTGAGGGTCGTTCGCGATTCGCAGTCTGGCCAAAGATGTCTCGAATTGCTGCATACTCCTTCGCATGGACAACATATCGGTGGTTCAATACATAAACCGCTTGGGCGGAGCCCGTATCCCGGGACCTCGCGGAGATGACAAAGGACAAATATTGATTTTGCCTACCCCACAACATCACTCTAGGGGTGGAGTACTTACCTAGAACCAACAACCTAAGGCAGACTGGTTCTCTTGACACTGGAGGGACGTCAGCAACTAGAGACTGAATCGCTCGATATTCCGCACTCTGAAGACTGGTCGGGGACCCCTCCAGTTGGACCTATTTGCATCCCGGACAAACAGACAGTTACAGAGACATTTCAGCTGACTTTCGGAGGCTTATGCATTTCCTCCTTTCTCGATGTTGGCGAGAGTCCTCCATCACATACGAATCCACAAGATCACTCTGTTACTCATCACTCCCTGATGGCCGAGTCAAGTATGGTTTCCAGATCTACTGGAACTCTCCCAGGATCACCCCCTACTACTGCCATCCTTACTGCATCTGTTGACGAACACCCAAGGGGTATTATATCCACTGATCTTCCAAAGAAACTTTGACCTAGTGGACTTGATAGTTTAAGGGGAGCAATCGGCTAAGGAAATGTTATGGGACTCATGGGCCCCTGGCACTAGAAGCAGTTACAGCGCTGCATGGAGCAGTTGGAGTAATTGATGTCTAGAGAGGGATCTCGATCCCTTTATAGAATCTGTGTCCGCCGTCCTAAATGTCTTATACCATCTTATTTCGTCTGGCAAGTCGTATCGCTCTATCAATGTTATGCAATCGGCTTTCTTGGCAGCTTAGGATCCCCTACAGGACTTTCTTGTCACCTTCTATTTGCCAGAACCCTTTGGTCTGTCACCTTCTGAGGGGAATTTGACCGTCTAGGCCGACTGCTCCCAAATACTCACGTATGTGGGACGTGGATCTAGTTTTACGTTTTCTTCCAGATTGGTCAGACAATACGGAATTGTCTCTGCGCCAACTCTCAGAGAAACGTACACTTTTGTTGTGTCCTATTTCTTTTCGACGGGTTGTGGACATTTAAAACAGTTCGATGTGGATGGTTTTTCTTTCACTCCAGAAGGAATGTTGTTTTCTATCAAGCATCGGTCTAAGACAGACTCTTCCTCCATCTCATATCACTTTTTTTGGGCTGTCCCGCGCCTTTGCGTGGTAGACACATTACTGCTATATGTAGACCGTACCGTTCCTCTACGGACATCCCCGTTGGGGAAACTCCTTGTTTTATTTGCTAAACCTCATTATCCAATCAAATCCACCACTCTAGCAAGATGGGTTCGCTGGTTGTTTTCTTTAGCTGGTGTAGACTCTTGATTTGGCGCACACTCGGTCTGGGGCACAGCCGCATCAAGGGCTTTTTCAGCGGATGTTTCACTTACCGACATATTGTGGACTGGACTAGAGAAAGTACATTCAGTGTTTTTTTTATTTTAATCAGCTTTCTCATGCTTCTTTTGCTTTTCTCCCACAGCTTTAAAAATGCAAAATATGAAGCCTCCTGTCATGTTATCAAATTGTAGATTATGCTAACACAGTGTACCTATAATTTTAATTTTATTAAGGACAGGAGGCAAATATTCCGCACCCTTTTTTCTCCCCTTCCTGTTTTTATGATTCATTAGAATACATTGTGGGTGTGTTTATTTGGTTATTATGTGATTTTAATTACTATCACACTTATTGAGATTTGCGATTATTTTACTTGTTATGATTAGTTTTAAAATAAAATTTGAACATCTATGTATGTATATATGACAAACAGTTCATTTCCATATCCCTTTCATGTATTTTTGTTTCTTTTCAGTTTGATTCACCTTCATGGAACAATTCATGGAATCGTCTTCACACTTTACAAAATCCCTCCATTCAGGATTCCGATTGTTTACAGTCTGAATTTTCATTGTTGTCGTTATTGCTGTTGTTTATTGTATTTTACCCCCTTAAGACCGCAGCCAAATGTACAAGTTGTGATCAAAACAAAACGTAAACAAAACCTGGCATTTGCGCTATATGTCTGTCCAACCGTAATTCACCTCTTTCATAATAAATGCACCCACACTTATTAAATATCATTTTATTCAGGGGAAACAGGGCTTTTGTTTAACATCAAATATTTAGGTATGGAACATAATTTAATATAAAAAAATATTTAAAAAATGGGAGAAAAGAATTTTGTAAAACATTTTTTAGTTCTACGTGACATTGTAACTGTGAATGTCAAAATACTGTTTGCTTTTACTGCAGTAACATACACATATTTGTATTCAGCGATGTCTCACGTGTAAAACAGTACCCCCTATGTACAAGTTTTATGGTGTTTTGGGAAGTTACAGGGTCAAATATAGCGTGTTACATATTTCATTTTTTTTTTTACATTGAAATTCGCCAGATTGGTTACATTGCCTTTGAGACCATATGGTAGCCCAGGAATAAGAATTACCCACATGATGGCATACCATTTGAAAAAGTAGACAACCCAAGGTATTACAAATGGAGTATGTCCAGTCTTTTTTAGTAGCCACTTGGTCACAAACACTGGCCAACGTTAGTGTTAATATTTGAAAATGCAAAAAACTAATTTGAACGCAAATTTTGGCCAGTGTTTGTGACTAAGTGGCTACTAAAAAAACTGAACATACCCTATTTGCAATACCCTGGGTTGTCAACTATTGCAAATGGTATGCCATCATGGGGGTAATTTTAATTCCTGTGCTACCATACGGTCTAAAAGGCAAGCTGGCGAATTTTAATGTGAAAAAACTGAAATGCAAGCCTTATATTTGACTCTGTAACTTTTGAAAACACCATAAAACCTGTACATGAGGGGTAATGTTATACTCAGGAGACTTCACTGAACACAAATATTATTGTTTCAAAACAGTAAAACATATCACAACAATTATATTGTCAGTGTAAGTGCCATTTGTGTGTGAAAAATGCAAAACATTTCACTGTCACTGACAATATCGTCGTTGTAATACATTTTATTGTTTTGAAACACTAATATTTGTGTTCAGCGAAGTCTTCCAAGCAAAACAGTACCCCCCATGTACAGGTTTAAAGTTACAGGGTTAAATATAGTGCTAGAAAATAAAATTCCCCGAACTTTCGGCCTGGGTTGTAGGGAAGGTCCTGCAAATTGTAATTAATAAAATGACCTATTTATGCAAAATTATTACATACATATATACGTAGAATTATTATATATATATATATATATATTTGTGTGTATATATATATGTGAATATATATATGTATATCATTTTTAAAATTATTTTTATTTGTATATAGGTATATAGTGATATATACGTATATACTTATGTATATAGATATATTTATTATTTCGTTCTACATGTATTTTGATATCAATATATATATATATATTAATTTTAAAATACAGTTAGAACGAAATTACGCATGTATTTTATCTATTTATTTTTTATTATTTTTTTAATTTTATTTTTTAACGTATTTATATATTTATTTATTTTTTATTTTATATAAATATATATATATATATATAATGAAAATTATACCAAGTACTACGGGGACTGAAACGTCGACTTGATCGTTTGCACGTTTGTGAATAAACCAAGTTTTTTTCTCAAGAAGCCCTCCCGAGTGCACTCTTTTCGTTTGGTATACATTGACGGCTGAGGCAGCACCGAGGCAAGTACAAGACCGGCAAATTGGGTGCGGGACTTTTGAAGATTATATAATGAAAATTATATATATATATATATATATATTTAATCAATATCATTGTACATGTATTTTGATATTAATATATATATATATATATATATATATATATACACTGTGTGCAGAATTATTAGGCAAATGAGTATTTTGACCACATCATCCTCTTTATGCATGTTGTCTTACTCCAAGCTGTATAGGTTCGAAAGCCTACTACTAATTAAGCATATTAGGTGATGTGCATCTCTGTAATGAGAAGGGGTGTGGTCTAATTACATCAACACCCTATATCAGGTGTGCATAATTATTAGGCAACTTCCTTTCCTTTGGCAAAATGGGTCAAAAGAAGGACTTGACAGGCTCAGAAAAGTCGAAAATAGTGAGATATCTTGCAGAGGGATGCAGCACTCCTAAAATTGCAAAGCTTCTGAAGCGTGATCATCGAACAATCAAGCGTTTCATTCAAAATAGTCAACAGGGTCGCAAGAAGCGTGTGGAGAAACCAAGGCGCAAAATAACTGCCCATGAACTGAGAAAAGTCAAGCGTGCAGCTGCCAAGATGCCACTTGCCACCAGTTTGGCCATATTTCAGAGCTAATATCTCAAGGAAATATCTCAAGACTGATTTTTCTAAGGTTTTATGGATTGATGAAATGAGAGTGAGTCTTGATGGGCCAGATGGATGGATTGGTAAAGGGCAGAGAGCTCCAGTCCGACTCAGACGCCAGCAAGGTGGAGGTGGAGTACTGGTTTGGGCTGGTATCATCAAAGATGAGCTTGTGGGGCCTTTTCGGGTTGAGGATGGAGTCAAGCTCAACTCCCAGTTTCTGGAAGACACCTTCTTCAAGCAGTGGTACAGGAAGAAGTCTGCATCCTTCAAGAAAAACATGATTTTCATGCAGGACAATGCTCCATCACACGCGTCCAAGTACTCCACAGCGTGGCTGGCAAGAAAGGGTATAAAAGAAGAAAATCTAATGACATGGCCTCCTTGTTCACCTGATCTGAACCCCATTGAGAACCTGTGGTCCATCATCAAATGTGAGATTTACAAGGAGGGAAAACAGTACACCTCTCTGAACAGTGTCTGGGAGGCTGCGGTTGCTGCTGCACGCAATGTTGATGGTGAACAGATCAAAACACTGACAGAATCCATGGATGGCAGGCTTTTGAGTCTCCTTGCAAAGAAAGGTGGCTATATTGGTCACTGATTTGTTTTTGTTATGTTTTTGAATGTCAGAAATGTATATTTGTGAATGTTGAGATGTTATATTGGTTTCACTGGTAAAAATAAATAATTGAAATGGGTATATATTTGTTTTTTGTTAAGTTGCCTAATAATTATGCACAGTAATAGTCACCTGCACACACAGATATCCCCCTAAAATAGCTATAACAAAAAACAAACTAAAAACTACTTCCAAAAATATTCAGCTTTGATATTAATGAGTTTTTTGGGTTCATTGAGAACATGGTTGTTGTTCAATAATAAAATTAATCCTCAAAAATACAACTTGCCTAATAATTCTGCACTCCCTGTGTATATATATATATATACAGTGGGACCTCGGTTTACGAATTTAATGTGTTCTCCGGGACGTTTCTTATTGCGAAACATTTATAAACCGAAACGCGGTTTCCCATAGGAATGCATTGAAAACCAATTAATCTGTTCTGGAGGTCAGGAAGAAGTCAAAATAAGCTGGCATGGAAACCAACCCACAATGCAGAACACACAATAAAAGGCATGCAAACGACAAAGCTCAGCTCCCCACCTTTCCACAGCTTGAGAAAGGCACCAAAAAGTCCAAAAACAACTGCAAACAATTTCCAGAATGGCTCCAAAACTCGATGCAAAAGCCGCTCCAACACCTCCACACTCGACGCAACGTACTACCCACAGGCTCCAGGTGCAATGTATCCTGGGGAAACTTGCTTTGTATTGCAAAAAAAAAATTGTAAACCGAGGCATTATTTTCAATGGATTTTCATTTGTAAACCGAAAATTTTGCAAACCAAGGCATTTGTAAACCGAGGTCCCACTGTATATATATATATATATATAATTAACCAAATATTAAATTTCATATCACAAAATAGGAGAGTCTGTTTTCTGAGGGTCATGTTGTGATTATAACAAAATAAAATTGGGACACGACCAGAACATGCATTTCTTAGCAGTGGTGCTGATGTAAAGACCAAACAAAATATGCATAATATGCAGATTACGGGAAGATCACACACACACAAATGTAACATTTTACAAGGCTTTAAATGCATGTTTTGGGTGTGCCTCCAAATCCTCTCTTTATTCTGTTTGTTTGGAATCCAGACCAGATTGGGTTGAGCTCCCCACTCCTCCATTCCAGGTGCCCCTTTGGAGTTGACCACAGGAAAGCATACATTTGAGGAGAGTCCATAAAAACAGTTTAATCAATAAGTAATGTAGTCTCCTTGTTCATCTCCCATGTTAAAATTAGTATAGGACCCACTGATATTGGGGTACTGTAACAAAGTTTTGGGCTTGACACAATATGGCCATATGATGTTACTAAATCTCCATATTTGTTTACTAAGATAGGTGATTTTAAGTTTCTTGCAAGATTTAAAACTCTATTTGTATTTTATTTTGTTCACTGTTCCCTTAATCTGTATTTTGTATATACTTGTTTTTTGTCGCAGCACAACTGTTGATAAATGCATGTTCTTGTGTGCCCCCCAATCACACTTTTGTGTTGAGCATTCCACCCCTCCCCTCCAGGTGACCACAGGAAAACATAAATTTGAGTAGTGCCAATGGAAACAGTTTAAGCAGTAGGTACTGCAGTTAGCTTGTCCGCGGCCATATGGTGAAACCAAATGTGTAACAAAATGTTTGCTTAGATAGGGCATTTTAATTATCCTTGTAAGATTTGAAACTGTAATTGTTTGTGTGTTTTGTTCCCTTATTCTGTATTTAGAATATTACCACTGTTATCATAATATTCGAATAAACACCAGGTTTAGCGAAGAAGTTTTTGATCGTGCAAAGCAACAGTGATCACAGTGAGACCTTAGCAAGCAATGTCTAATATGGTAATAAAAACAAGGAGTTTTATACACTGGAAAATTAGCCATCTCCTAATATTGGCATTGTTCTTACAATTTAAGTTCAAGTTTACGTAACCTTGTTAAAAGATACACATTTTCTCTTGGACATGTGCCTTTGCACAGATAGCTACAACTGAAGAAGTAAGTTTAGAAATCTAACCTGTTCTGATCTATTCTGGACCTTCAAACTAAGCAATGCCCAGGTTAATGTAGTCTGCTTATTCTTGCGTACCCCCTCTTCTCCTGAAACCACTAATGTAGACTCTATGCACATCAAAACCACACATCCCGGGTTGGGGGAGCTCGGGGAGGGATGACGTAGGACGCGTGTGCGTGAGCGCGCTACGTAAGGGGGGTGGAGGGAGTGAAGCCCGCCGAGAGTGCCGTGGGAGTCGGATGGCGGACGGAGGAGATTTAACTGGCATGCGAGATCTATGATATATTTTTTGGGGAAAGAAAAGAAAGCTGTCGTAGAGGATTAGCCCGGCTGTGCCTTCTGACCCGAGTCGATGCACGTACCGCGGGAGTACTAGAGGCGCTCCATTATTGCTGCGGTCGAGGCAGAGATCTGAGAGCACTAGACTTCTTACTTATAATTACAGGCCTAAGCTACTGGCTGTAATTTAAGGTTGATTGATGGATGCAGTTCAAGGAAGACGGGTGAGAATTATACCAACTATACCAACTATACACTATTGGTATTCAGCACTCAGCACTTGACAAATGAATACAGTATCTTGAGAGTTTTTTTTTTTTCCCCGCTGCATTAATTCCCCCCAGGTTTAGCCAAACGTGGGGTGGTAAAACAATTCAACGGACAGTGAAAGGGGAGGAAAAGTAAGAGAGAGAAGGTGATATCTTAGTTTAATTTTCTTTTTACATTATATACCTTCATAAATATAGAAGGAATTGGAAAACGGTGCATTTGAAGTGAAGGAGGGGGAAAACCCATGATTTCCCATAACCTGTCCTAAACCTGAACAGTTAAATATCATAGCTTGGAAAAAGCAAAGATTGTATGTAAAGAACCTCCACCTATGAATGCATACTTTTAAAAAGAAAAAATAATAAAAGGAGTTATGAAGATGAAGTAGAGAGAAGAAAAACTAATTCTAATTAATCAATTATCTAAGGGTGTAACGTGATACATAAATCAAAACGTCACTAAAGCTGCAGAAACACGTTTATATTGACTAACTGATTCACGTTGATATATTTTTGGCGACTTTTTTTTTTTTTTGGGCTGTATGATATCACTAAAATTACGTCAACCAGAAGAAATTAAGAATAAAAGAGCTATGAAGATGAAGCAGAGAGAAGAAAAACTAATTCTAATCAATCAATCAATTATCTAAGGGTGTAACGTGTTACATAAACCAAAACGTCATTAAAGCTGCAGAAACACGTTTATACTTTAGACTAACTGTCTCACACAAGGAAACAAGCTGATATATTCCTGGTGATTTTCTCTTTTTTTTTTTTTTTGTGCCGCATGATAACACTAGGATTATGTCAACCAGAAGAAATCAAGAAAACAAAGTGTCCCTTGGCAAAGATAAGGATAAAGAACATAAAGAGAAGGTTGAAAGAAAGGAGAATAAGACGGAGAAAAGACTCTCTAACTTCTTTTCCCCTCAAACAGATAGAGCATTGCCAGAAAGTTCTGTGAAAGAAATTAACTTGACAGCGGGAGAGAAAAAAATATCTCAATTAGAAACATCACAAATGGAAAACTCGATGGTCACGCCAGAATTCTTAAAAAACTGCCTAGATCAGCAACTTTTAGCAATAAAACAAGAAATTCTCAGTAATAATGAGGATTTAAAAAAGGAAATTAAAGAGATAGGCCTCAGAATTAACCAAGTCGAAAGAAAAATGGATCTTATTGACTCACTAATTAAAGATCAACAGCAGCAACAGGGAGAAATAACCCAGAAAATCCAACAGCTACAATCAAAGATAAATGATCTTGAAGACAGATCAAGACAAAACAACTTAAGATTAAGGAACATCCCGGAGAGTATCACACAAGAAAAAACAAAAGCATTCTTGGATTCATATTTTTTGGAACTGGGCATTCAGAAGGATGATAATTATAAATTCCTAGAGAGATATCATAGAATTCCAAAACCTAAAAATCTCACAATGGAAGCTCCCAGAGATATTATGGTTTGCTGCAACTCATACCTATTTAGAGAAGAAATAAGAAAAGCCTCAAAGCAAGGCAGTAAAAAAGAAGAATATGCGAGTATAAAAGTTCTCCCAGACTTATCATATGAAACGAGGAAGAAAAGGCGATCATTCGCTTCGGTCCTGGAGACACTAAGGAAAAATGATGTTAGACACTTTTGGGCTTTCCCAGCAAAACTAATCATCACTTATGAAGCAAAAACTCTGGTATTTGCCAACTCAGATTTAGCCAGGAATTGGCTACAGGAGGTCCACATGAAAAATTAATTAATAAGTCTGGACATACCAGCAGATCGACTAAGGGACGGACACTTTTTTTTTTTTTTTTTTCTCTTTCTCCTCTGATGTAATCATAATAACTAGATATACTATACTGTAAATGGCTGATAAGGCATTGATCTGATTGGTTTATCTACAGCTTATAAAGGTGTTCATTATAGCAGTTGGTATATGGGAAATTGCAATATTTATATTGCAAAATTTTTTATATATTTTATATAATTTTTACATTACAGGGGAATAGGTTAACGTATACATAAATGACACTCACTTGAAAGTATATCCTCTTTGAGGAGAATGAGACCACCCACTGATAATGACAGATATGGACACTTTCGGGTGTAATTTGAATAGCTAAATTGATAGGAATCCATTGTATGATAGAACACTGGTTTAAAAGAATCTATAAAGCACAAGTATTGAAATCACTAATATAAAGTTACTACGTAGTAACGGAAGTAATCACATCACAAATTGTCCTCACTAGTGAAGATTAGTAGAACGTACACATAAATGTGTTTTTGGTTTTTTTTTTTTTTTTTGGTTTTTTTTTTTTTTTTTTTTTTTTTTTTTTCTCTCATCTTTTTGTTTTGTTTTTAATGTATCTTCGGGGGTAAATTTAAGGGTTAAATTGGCCATTTGGTCCACAAGATATTGCATGGATAACACTTTAGATTGTAAAGACAGATTTTAGTAACATAAAACTGATATAAAGAAATTGAAATAATCACATTTAAAGGCACTTTTGGTTAAAGGGGAACGGGACAATATATATATAAGGACACCTATTGGAGCAAATTGAATAGTAAAATGAATCATAACGGTGTACACGAGATGTTATTGGTTTAGAGTAATTTTTAGATCATAAGGAAAGCATGATGTATCATAAGAAATTGAAATTATACTGAAAGTAGTTTTCACAGTGTGGTTTATGATATGTATATAAAAAGTGGTGTTTTTTTTTTTTTTTTTTTTTCTTCCCTTCTTCTTCCTGCTGGGTACATATGGACATCAGCGGCACTCTCGGGGAGGGTTTTTCTCATGCTCCCCCAAGTAACTCCATATTTCGTTGTGGAGTTGTGGATGTATTCCCAGAGCTCTGGGATGCATTGTCTGTCTTCCACTAAGTGGGAGTGGAGACGGAATTTCTTATCAAGAATGTGGGTATGCGTGGTCTCATGTTTGACTTACATGAGGTCATATGAATGTAATTGTTATGTGCTTTTCTCCCCCTCTTCTTTTCCTTTTCTTTTTTTTTCCCTCCCGCCGGGGGGTTTGGTCTCGAGTCTCAAATGCTTAGACTATGGTTAAGTTTATGACGGTGAATGTACAGGGCCTGAATAACCCAACTAAAAGAGCCATGGTGTATCAATATATTAAAAAGGAAGGTGCAAAAGTTGTATTACTTCAAGAAACTCATTGGCTAAGGAAAGATATAAAACGTTTTATCCCCAAAAATTTTAAAATCCAACTCTGCTCCTCATTAGAGGATAAAAAGAAATGTGGAGTAGCTTTACTAGCGACAGATGATCTAGATATTCAAGTTACATACCAGGATATAGATAAAAATGGTAGGTTCATCTTAGCTATATGTAAAGTACAAGATGAAGAATTCACTATTGTAAACATCTATGCTCCTAATACTAATCCAGTTCAGTTTATACAAATGGTTCTGAGTAAATTAGAAAAAATTAAAAAGGGTAAAATTATTATAGGAGGAGATTTTAACTGTATTTTGGATGGCACGTTGGATAGGAACTCATTGGTCGGGGTAATGCAAGATAAAAGGGGAAAGAAATCCTCAATGCAATTCTCAATGTTGATAAATAAGTATGAATTATTAGATCTTTGGAGGATAAACCATCCATCAGAAAAAGACTATACCTGTTTTTCGAAAGCACACTGTACCTATTCTAGACTAGATTTGTTTTTGGGTTCTTTAGAGGTTTCATATAAGATTAAAAAGGTTTTGATTCAAGACGTAACCTGGTCAGATCATAACCCAGTAATACTGGATCTCACTATCTCACCAGATATTAAAATTAGAAATAGCTGGAGACTAAATGAATTTCTTCTTAGGGAGGCCCAAGATATAAACACCATAAAAGAATTAACAAATAATTTTTTTGAGGAGAATAAAAATAAAGGAACTCCAGACGCCATAGTTTGGTGTACATATAAGGCCGTGTTGAGGGGACAGTTTATTAAATTAGGTACAATCAAGAAAAAACAAAAAGAAGCTTCCCTGACAGAACTATATGTGTCCCTCTATAAATTAACAAAACTTAATAAAAATAATCCAAATATAGAGATAAGTGAGAAAATAGGATTAATAAAAAATAAAATCAATAAAATCCTACTTTTACAAACCTCAAAAAAACTCGAATATCTAAAAATAAAATGGTACTATAAAGGAAACCGAGCAAATAAAATGCTCACAAATCGAGTTAAAGGTGCGAAATTAAACAAATCCATACAAAAAATTATTACAGACGATGGCATTCAATTAACGCCTGAAAATATAGGTAAAGCATTTAATTCATTTTATCAAAAATTGTATAATCTACCTGATTCCCCCTATAAACCAGAAACATATTTTCAAAATAAAACCCTAAAAAAATTATCAAGGGAACAATTGAATTCTATTAATGAACCTTTTACAAAAATAGAAATAATAAATGCAATAGAGTCTTTAAAAAAAAAAAAAACCCCGGGGCCGGACGGCTTTCCAAACATATTTTACCAACAGTTCCAGGACGTGTTGGTAACACACCTTGAAGATCTTTTCAATAGCATAGCTAGAGAAAAAGATTTGCCCAACGAATTACTATATGCTAATATAATTCCCATACAAAAGCCAGATAAATCAACGGAATTAGTGGGGAATTATCGTCCTATATCCTTACTAAATTCCGATATAAAAATATACGCAAGTATTTTGGCAAAGAGATTACAAAGAGTCCTCCCGTCCATAATCCATGGAGATCAGGTTGGATTTATGAAGGATAGACAATCAAACAATAGTATAAGGACAGTGATTGACATTTTGGAATACGTTCATGAATCAGGCACTCCATTGCTGGCCCTGTCATTGGACGCGGAGAAGGCCTTTGACAGGGTCAGATGGGACTTCCTTTGGGAGGCATTAAAGGCCTTTGGTTTCGAAGGTTGGATTCTGAGCGCTATCATGGCCTTGTATAGCTCCCCAATGGCGAGAACAATTGGTAGGGGTATAACCTCCGAGTGGTTTAACATAAGAAATGGGACAAGACAGGGGTGTCCCCTGTCCCCGTTGCTATATTTGATATATATAGAACCCCTGATCTGTGACATCAGGTCTAATGAGAAAATAAAGGGAATAATAATAGGACAAGAGAAACTTAAAACTTTACTTTATGCAGATGACGTCCTAATCACTATATCAGATCCTATAATATCAATAGACGAACTGTTAAAGGTGATTTATGAATTTGGGCATTATTCCAATTTCAAGTTAAATGTAGATAAGACAACTATTCTTGCCAAAAATATAAAGAAGGAAGAGAAAATATATATTAAAGCGAAATATAGTTTCGAATGGGCAAAAAAATGTATTACCTATCTAGGCATTAAGATTTCCAGTAATCCTTTTAGGATTATGGAATATAATGTTCTACCTCTAATGATGCAAATTAATAAACAACTAAAGGATTTGAGAACAGCAGAGATATCATGGACAGGTAGAATCAACATCGTAAAGTCTTATTTGGTCCCTAGATGGAGTTATATATTCCGTATGTTACCATTGAAAATGCCTAAACCATGGCTCATGATGATTCAAGCTGCTTTAGACAAATATATATGGCTGGGGAAAAAACCCAGAGTTAATAAAAAAATTTTGAATTTAAAGCCTAATTTGGGAGGGATGGGAATCCCTGATATTACGGATATATATGAAGCTTGTTCATTGGCGCATGTTATTTCCTCTATGAAAGAGAGTTCTAGTGGTGAACCATGGGAAAAAATTGAGGCTAGGAAAGCGGCAGCTCCGGACTTAACGACTTTATTCTGGAGTATAGATAAGTTTGAGAAAGATGATATGGGTCTAATCCTAGCTAACTTATTGGCCCAATGGAGAATCTGGAAAAAAAGACTTAAGATTGAAGATAAAATTATCATTGACTTACCACTGCATGTATTGGCCAATAATATTGAGGATCTAAATCTAGAGCCATGGTTAAGCAAAGGTATTAATAGAATAGACCAGCTATTCCAACAGCAACAAATCAGACCCTTTGAGGAGATTAAACAAATTTTTCTGCTTTCTTATAGAGAAAGTTTTGCGTATCTAAGGATAAAACATTTCCTGATGAGACATAGAATAACTGAGATTTCTGAGGAATTACAACCTTTTTTGGATTTGATAAACATCAGACATAATAAAAATCTAGTTTCTAAAAGCTCAAAACTTTTTAGTAAATATAAGGTAATCCCTGAATTCCCAGCCCTAAAAGCATGGGAAAGAGACTTACAAATTACAATCACGAGAAAGGAATGGCTTAAGGCCAATAAAGCGGTACTGAAAGCTTCAAACTGTCTAAACCTAACGGAAAGTCATTATAAAGTCATCAATAGATGGCATTATGTTCCAACTAAATTAACAAAAATATATCCAGGATCTCAATATCTCTGCTGGCGCTGCGCTTCATTGAGAGCAGACTATGTCCATATATGGTGGTCATGCCCGATCATATCTCCATTGTGGCAAAAGGTAGCGAAATTCTGCAGGGAAGCAATAGAGGTAGATCTTGATTACACCTGTAGTTCTATGATATTACATCTGGGCTGGCCTATAATTCCAAAGGATAAAAAAGAGTTAATAATTCACATTCTCATTGAAACTAAAGCTACTCTTGCAAGATTCTGGAAAAACCCAGACTCCCCGACTTGGGAGCTGATAAAACAGCAGGTCTTGAATAACTGTAAAATGGAAATAGGGATATTAAGACAAGAACACTACTTTAACCCGCGAATTGAACAATGGCAGAAATGGACTATAAAATTAGGTAGAAGAAACGATTCTTAATTCATAATAAGATGTATATGCTATGGATCTGTGGTTGGGGGTGAACCCTGTGCATCCACTTTCAAGATATCTGTGTTTATGAGTAACCTGATCAGTAGTTATAAGGATGAGGTTGCCTTTCGGGTCCTTAAGACTGACTCGGGACTGACCCTCGGCGGGTTTTTTTTTTTTTTTTTTTTCCTCTTACGTTTTGTTAATAGAGGGTCAGGGCAATTGGGAAATTTAGGGCAATGTAGAAACATTTAAGAAAGGGACTTATAACTAAGAGGAAGGAGGAAAGGGGAATTAGAAAAGAAAAGGGCCCTAACAATTTATTATAGATACTTAACTCCATCTTCTTTAGAACGAAAATTGCCAAATTATGACTAAAACGCAACATGTTTCATAGAGTCTTCCCCAGTCCTTTTCTCCATGGAGACAAGCACCTTTTGAACCCTGGTTATTGTACTTCATAGCGTTTGAAAAGGATTGTTTCCCCTAACCCTCTCCCCCTCGAATCTTGGTATAGCGAAAGGTGTGTGTGTGTGTATTGTTGTTTTATAAGGGGAAAACTTGACATAGAGAGCTTGGTGCTTTTTAGTATAGGCAGATAAAGTATGAGCACCTCATTAAGATAGGTAGTGCAATTTAATAGAAAAGAATTGGGGTATTCTTGTAAATTTGACATTTGGGGAGGGGGAATGATGGTAGAAAACGGAACCGGATACCCAGAAATCCATATGTAATGTCAACATTGGAGAATATATGTATTGAATTTTTGTATTTGTTTGTTGCATGATATGGAATTATTGTTAGAAAAGAAGGGGAAAATACAAAAAGACTGGTTCTGAATAATATAATTTGTACTGCAATCGAAAGAACTTTAATATGTAATTTTTGTGCCACAACTCTTTGTAAAAATGATAATGTCTTTGTATGAATGATTATATATACTTATGTTAAAAACTTAATAAAATATTATAAATAAAAAAAAAAAAACCACACATCCCGCACCCTCCTCTGGGTCTCCTAACATTTCCCCTCTCTCTCTCACTGGCTAACCCTACATTAAAAGGACACTATAGTCATCATAACAACTACAGCTTATTGTATTTTTTCTTGTGCGTTGAATCATTCCCTTCAGGCTTTTTGTAGTAGACTCTGTCTTATCAGAGAAAATGCAGTGTTTACATTACAGCCTAGTGATGACTTCACTGGCCACTCCTTAGATGGCTACATGGGGTGCTTCCTGTGGCAGTGCATGCAGACACTGAACTTTCCTTAAAGAGATGCATTGATTCAATTAATCTATATGAAGAGATGCTGATTGGCCAGGGATATGTTTGACTTATGCTGGCTCTGCCCCTGATCTGCCTCCTTGACAGTCTCATCCAATCCTATGGGGAAGCATTGTGATTTGCTCAGACCACGACTTCGGATGATGTCAGCAGACAGCATGCAGGTCAGGGGCAGAGGCAGCAGCTGCAGACTTTAACACAAGTAGGATTTTACTATATTTAGTGAGGAAAAGGAGGCCAGAGGGGTGGGGATTGGGGGAGGGGGTTAGGTGGTGGTTTTAACACTATAGGGTTACATACATGTTTTTATTCCTGACCCTATAGTGTTCATTTAAGTGAAAAAAAATTTCACAAATAGTACTGCATAGTTCAGAAAAACGATAACCACCCTCCCTGGTAAAAGGTAAAATAAAGGGAGTGGCATATAGCTTTTATTTATGTATTTAAAAAAAACTATAACAAACTATACATTTCCTCCCTTTTCTCCCCTCACACACTGCACACCACACTCCTCTCACACACACTGCAACTCTCACACACACATTGCACCCTTCTCACACACTGCACCCTTCACACACTGCACTCCTCACTGCAGTCTGTCTGTGTGTATTCAGCACTATGTATGTGTGATGTGTGTATTTTGTAACCTGTGTGTATTCAGCAGTCTGAGTGTGTATTCAGCAGTCTGTGTCTGTTCGTGTGTATTCAGCAGTCTGTGTGTATTCAGAAGTCTTTGTGTATGTATTCAGCACTCTGTCTGTGTGTATTCAGTAGTCTGTCTGTGTGTGTATTCAGCCATCTGTCTGTGTATTCAGCAGTCTGTGTCTATTCAACAGTTTGACTATGTGTGTGTATTCAGCAGTCTGTTTGCATGTATTGTATGTATGTATTGTATGGATGTAATGTATTTGTTGGAGGTACCAATAAATATAAGCTTATGTTTATCAATAATTTACATTTCTAATCCTGTTAGTGGTTGTATAGGCAGAGGCCCAGAGCACTGCTTTGCCCATGGCCTATCATGCTGTTAAAATAGCCCTAGCTGACAGCAAATCAAAGGCAAGTTCCACGTGTTATCAGTCCTCCCTTAAGTTGCTGGACTTTCAACACAAAGCTCCATGCAGCACTTCCAAGTTTCAATAGCAGATTCCACATATTATCACAACATGCTCTAAGTCAATGAAATTGTGTCATATAGTCACTATTACAGAAGGAGACAGAGAGATGGTGTGGGATGGAGCTCTCAGGGTTGGGTAGGTATGCATCTATTAAGATGACAGTCCTCCCCCAAATTTGGTATTATTTTAGGACCATTGATATAGATCCAATGTGATCTTTGGTATATTCAAGAGAGCCCAAATTATTATTTCAAGTGCACTTGGAGGAGCATGAATTAGACACCAGACACCTGTTGATATTCAAAATAAGCCTCGGATCTTTATTTTGTCAGTTGTGTTTTTATACATTAAAAAGTAAGTTCCTACGTGCAAATACTCATGGGACAGTAGTAGGAAGGGAGTGAAAGGGTGAAAGGAATACAGATAAGACATAGGGATGAACGTCATGTACATATAACAGATAAGTTCAGAGAAAGAGAAAGAACAGACTGATTTAGGAGAGACAGCTCAGGTGGGGGTCTGCTCCCGGAACTAGACATATATGGTCTTTAGTGTTGTTTTTAAGCCTTAAGCATTTCCTGAGTTCAAGTTAGCCAATTTTAATATAGGATATCTAATATGACACCTATAAGCTCGAACCTTGGAATCAAAGTAAATTTTTTCAAACCATACCTTTGTCTAACACTTTATCGTTTTTTCAAAAATCAATTCAGCAATTTTAAAGTTTATTTCCAACAGGGAGTTATGCAGAATCAAACTAACTACTTTGCAACATAATAAATCCAATGGTGGTATTGGTATACCTAATATTCGTAAATATTATTTTGTTACCAATGCTGCCGTTGCTGTTAGTTTTAATAATATTAATAAGCCGAGATGGCTAGAAATGAAGGAGGATAAAGTTTTCACATGTATACTAAGAGAGGCTCTTTGCGTAGGCCTGGAAAGGAGACCTAGAACTACCAATTTATTCTTTTCAACTAAAACGATTAAAGCTTGGGACCTTATTTTTAGAAATAATAATCATGCCAGAGGTTTATACAGAGCAATGCCAATCACATTGCTGAAAGAATATGTACCATCTTTAGACATACATTTCTGGCATGCTTATTCCATAACAAATCTAGATAACTTTTTTCATGGCAATGCCATAATGTCTTTTGACAAATTAAAACTCAAACACGGTTTACCGGATGAATCTAAATTTAACTGTTTAGCGATTATTGACAAGCTGAAAGAACTATTCAACGTTCCAGAAACCGATAAAAATTATAAGACACTCGAACTTTCAATTCTGGAAAAGGTTTCCCTGCATGATCCAGGAACGAAAGGCATAATTTCTCTGTGTTACTCCGTTGATAATGTTAAACCTTTTAGACAAGTTGAGACACATGCTATCGAGGGAGACGGAGTTAGATACACAAAATAGTTTGGAAGAATGGTTTTGTTTTTTTACTGCACTTAAGGGAATTTCGTACTGTACCGTACTGTACTGTTTTGAAAACCACTATAAGATTTTATATCGTTGGTACCTGGCTCTGTCTAGACTACACAACATGTACAATGCGTATTCGGGATTGTGGAGGTACAGGAAATATGGCACACATATGGTGGGTTGTCCAAAATTTGCTAGATACTGGAAAATGATCCATGATCTGATCATTAAAGTGGACAAGGCTATAAGTATCTTGACATTAGAGCTAACAATATTTAAGAAATTCCCAGACTCTGTTATAAAAATCGATATAATAATAATAATAGGCAACATCCGAATCGCAGCTACTTAATGTTTACCTCGATACTTGTAGTGTAAAAATCTACCTACACGTAAAGAAGTTTTGAACATGGTTTTATACAATAAGGCAAATTAAATGTCATAGAAAAAACACACATTTATTTGCAAACCTTCAACATATTTGGAATAAATGGGAAGAAGATATTAAAAAACTTACTGCTTATATAATATACATTTTTTAAGCTCAACAATGTATATTTGTTTTGTAGATTATTTCATGTGTTTACTAATATGGATGGATACCCTTTCCTATTTCCAAGTTTCCTTTTCCTTTCCTACGCCGGATAGTATGTTTGACTATTCGTTATTATTTGCTGTAAAAACATTATAACTTTAATTAAAATTATTTGAAAATAGTGGAATCAAGGCCCTAATTGTTAGTTCAGTGAGGTAACAAAATAAAAAAATAATGTTACTCTTCAATCTAGTAGGCACGGCCATCAATATTAATCTCTATGATTCAGTTCAAGAGGCCCGGCTAATGAGACCAGATAAACCTGAGATAAACCGATTAGAAGATCATTGTGATTTGACATAGACAGCAATATAATCCTAACTCAAGCTGTGTGTAAATAGTTACATTGTTACATAGTTACATATTAAAACAAATATTAAACGATTTTCTAAATGAGGTAAAGGATCCACAAAAGGCTGTTACACACAACACTTCAGTGGTGGATCATAGTGACTATATGTACATCAATAATTTTTATGATGAAGTTATAAAGTTTTAATTTATCGTGTACAAGGTTTTTAATATATATTTATAATTTTATTTAATAATACAGTCCATTTGGTTAAAGAGTCATAGGTCACTTCCCCATCCCCCAAAAAGAGCAATGCAAATCAATGAATAAACTGATTATAAAAACAAATGGTTAGTTTCTGTTACTATATGTTTGCATTTTGAACTGTTGCCTCCATTAATTTCCACCTTTGGTAGCTTGATGACCAAGGCCAAAACTGTCCGTCACATAGCCATCCACCAACTTCGCTACACATGACCAACACCCAGCTGATTTCGCTCAATGCGATAGGTTTAAATACCCCAGAAAAGATGCACATGGCCCTATCCAAATTCCACTGCCACAGAGCAGGGGTAGTATTTATACAAGAGACCCACTTCCACAAGGATAATTGCACTTGATCTAAGGAACAGACATTACCCTGAGGGATACTTTAGCAATTATGTGACTTACAATTTCAGGGGTGTGGCAATCCTTTTCGGGGCCAACATCCCTTTCACCTACAACAGCCATCTTCTTAAGATGACAATGGGAGGTAAATATTTGTCAAGCCGTTAGTGGAGAGCACTATGGTTAGATTTGCAAACAGCTACCTCCCCAACACTAAGAAATGCTCTGCACTACCTAAAAATCCTCAGTGCTGAAGACTTTCACAGAAGGTCTACCGATACTGGGAGGAGACTTTAATACGTCTCTTGACAGCACACTAGACTCCACATCTACCACTCCCACTTACCAACATACCACATGCAAACAGATGCAAAAACTACTAGACTCAGCTCAACTCTATGACTGTTGGCGCACACTGCACCCCTCGACATGGGATTATTCATTCTACTCACACCCCACAAGGTCTACAAGAATAGACATGTTCCTCATACCTCACAGATTCCTTAATCTAATCACGTATTGTTCCTACAGCCCGATAATGTGGTCAGATCATACACCCCTGTCTCTTGCCGTTACCATCCCGTCCCTTCACCCCTCCAGGGCTCAATGAAAACTCAATGACACCCTATTGAACGATCCTGAGATAGTATCACAAATAAACAGAGCCCTGCAACAATACTTTGCATTAACAAATACCCAGATACTTCACACCTATGGGAAGCACACAAGAGCACAATCAGAGACACAATTATAAATACAATTTCGTACAATTATTATGCACATGAACCCACAAGTGCAAAAAAGAAGCAAAAATTACACAACTATTAGGAGACATTTGAATGTTAGAACAAAAACACAAAATGTATGCAAGACTACAGACATATACACACTTGATGGAAAAGATCCAATGTATTGTACTGTTTTACAATTTCTGTACTTCTGTCCAGATCCTCAAATAAACTTTTTAGAAAAAAAAAACAACAAAAAAAAAAAACAAATCGTAGCTAGATATAAAAATGGGGAAAAAAACTACTAGGCGACCAATAGAATTGCACAGCTCAACTATTGGTAATCTCAGCTCCTAAAAAAAAACTTTGAAAAAGAAAACATTTCTCTGAGTAGTGAAAAGGTAATAACAAAATAAGGATATGTCATGCTAATTATTAATGATCAATGCAAAGACATGTATTTTGAAATAACGAACCCCCAAGGCCTTTATATATTACATAGGATTAAGTTAGTGTTAACATTGACATGGGTATACACTAAAGTGAAAATTCTAAGTGAATTTCAACTTTTAGGCCAAAGTAGACAAAGTTGAAGTATAGCTAGTTGTCTGGGAGAATTTTTCTAGCTCGGCTACTGTGACAAGGGCCAGTGCTAGACTATTTTGCGCCCTACTCAAGACCTCCAAAACAAATATTGCAAACTTTGTTTGTGTGCTCTAGCACCCTTGTGAGTCTCTTTCTCCCTCCCCACATTCCCTCTTGTGTCTCTCTAGGACAGTTTCAGCATTAAAGTGAAGAGTCCTGAAGGGAGAGTTGCAGCAGAAGCAGTGGCAGACATTGTCCAGAGAGAGATCCCACCTACTCTTGTCTCTGGGCCATCCATTGTCTACTTGCCTGGAGGTGGTTGAAGAGGCCCTTGAGGACCTTTCCTACAGATCTAGGTGAAATAACCTATGGGCAAAGGAGCTGCCAGAGTAGTCTGCAGAGGGCAGTAATTAAACTGTGCTGGCTTTTTTAAGGCCTCTATTGACTGACATCCCGGCCCATCTGTTGCACATCAACAAAGACAACCGCATGCTACGCATCTGCAGAAATGACCAGGAAGCCCCTCTGTGTGCTATCATCTTTACAAAATGTACTTGTTGAGGCTTCATTCTTTGGAAAATCGTATTGTGGGGAGAGGGCATAGGGTGGTAAAGGGATTCAAACTCTTTGAATTGCCAAATTGCCAAATGCCTATAACATTTCCACCTGAACCACTATTAAAGAGCACAATAGATAATGACATACAATTGAATGTTTTTCCCTCCTTTGTGCTCAGGTTACACACTTTACGCGTATGGGAGTTGGTTTAATATATGTGCTTTTGACTGATGGGTCAACTTCCCGTCCTCTTTCTAGGCATTGAGTTGGGTATGGATCCCTCCCCCATGTGTGTCTGGAGTCTGGACTTGTGTAAGTTCAGACTTTGTTTTATGTTTATTTTAGTGATTGCCTTACATATTTGCACTTGTCATTTTTCCTTTCTTTCTCTTTCTGTTTTTAATTGTTTTCTTCTTTCTAACCTCTCTTGTTTCTGCTGACCTTGGAGAGAGAGCAGTGTGCCCTTTCCTTCCTTAATATTTTATTCGGCTTATCCTGAATTATTTCCAGCCCACCTTTTTCCCTATACCAAAACTATATGATTGTGTCACACTCTTTATCAATTTTTAGCATTAAACATTACAGGTCTTAACTCCCCTTATAAACAGCACCTTCAATTGAGAGAAGTTAAAAGGCTTTGGAACACCAGCATCCAAACTGGATACCTCCACTAGATTCTCCTCTCAGCTGGAACAGGAACTCTTCAGTGATTATAACTTCATTTCCCAGACATCAGACAACACATGATGCTGGGAAGAACAACTGATTTTATTGTACAGAATGCAGCCTTAGGTCAGTAAAGAGGTAATGTCCCATTTGTGTTCGAGCAGTACCTAAGGGAGGCACTCCTCCATTCCGCCACTTGCTTCTTACACCACCACCTAGAGGTTTCAGCTGAGATGTTGCTACCTTTGCTTCCAAAATAGCCCCAAATGTTCTGATGATTGCATCCACTTACTGGAAGAATCTCTCTACATAGTCACTTTGGTATTGTAGTATGTGACTCTGTTGTAGGTGGCTGTCCGCCATCTTGTGGGCCAAGGTGCGGTCCGCCATGGAGTAAAAGCAGCAGTTAGGGTCTGCTCAGATGATAGATACCACTGCAGAAGTCAACTTGTGTGTGAAGTGTGAGCCAGTGGGGAGCGGGATAACCTCCACTGGGCCATTGGGGAGTGGGATAACCTCCACTGGTGGGGGAAGGGGGGCAGGAAGACAGAACAACTTTGTGAGGGATCAGCACTGCATGGAATGGGAGACAGGTTACCTCACCCACTATACGGCTTCACTAGGCCAAACTGTTATTCCTAGATGAAACAACAGAGAGCACCTCGTAGCACTATCCATGGTGCCTCTACTGGCTCCAGGGTCAGATAAGTCTAATTTGGTGGTGGATTGGCATGCGGAGAGATGGTTTATTGGCAATATATCATGAACAAGTTCAGAGCTCTCAAAAAACACATTCAACTGTCATGCAGTTCAGGCCCTGCCCCCCACTTCCAACAAGTTCTACAATAAAAATTATACCCCTTTTATCCATTCCTTGATTCATAATTTAGATAATTGGACAGACAAAGCTATCCCTTAGATTAGTCATACAAATGTGGTTAAAATGAATATCCTTCTAAGAATTTTGTTTTTTGTTTCAAGCTCTAACTGTCTCAGTTACCAGGAGGTATTCTATGTTTCTATGTTTCTTTTTAGCTAATCTCCATGTTGCCACTGATAACCTATTTTGGCAAAATAAGCCTCATAGAATTGCTCGTACTGACTTGTATAGAACTTAATTACAAAGGAGTCTTGGACCACTTCGCCTCTACATCTAATACCTTCCATCACAGCTTGCCCAAATAGTCACATGGCATTCTCCTCCAGAACAAAAAAGATGGGTAGATTTAGCATCTCTTTACATGGGTGCTGATTTTACATTTGGGTTCTGAGAGGTCAGAGGGCTATAAAACATACCTCTTGTCTGGCAATTCTTAATTTTCTCCATATTTGGGGAAATTCTTTAACTAAACACTCTCTATAGGGAATTCAGAAACCTCACAATGCCTGCCAAGATTCTTTCAGCAATTTCAGAATTGTAATTTCATGTCCTTCCCTGAGTTGCAAAAATAAGCCAGGTTAACCATGGGTGACTATTTTAGATACTTTCAAATTAGGTAGGTACTAACCACTGCGGGAAAACCTGCAGAATTTAGCTTAACTTTCAGCTTCTATGTCCCAGGTTTTACAATATGCAGTAATCTTGCACTGACGTCCATACAGTCTCCCAGTGCCACTTTTAATGAATTAATGTTTTTCACAGGACAGCAATGAAATCTGCAGCATGCATATGCAGTCATAGTGTAAGGATTATGGTGTCCTCATGTGACATCACTGGCATTATGTGCACATGTGTGTGGCATTATATGTACACTCAATGCCACTCTCATATGATTGTATCGGATAGCATAAGCTGATAGTGGGACAAGGAGGTGAAAAGATAACGCAAACTGACAGTTCTAGCCTGTTTGGAGCAAAGAAGGGAACATAACCTGTACAGTTCATAATTCATGTTTAGGCAAAGAATAGTTATGTGTAAGGTGTGAAAGATCACGAAAACCATTAAAGACATGACCGTGACACTTTATTTTTCATGGAACATATCACAAAGTGCCTGCATGTGTTTGATCATTGCATGCTATACATTTTGTAATCCCACTTGTTTCCCAAATACAGCTATATAACTTTTTTTTTGTTTTTTTTTGGCATAAAAAAAAATAGAATTTAAACATAAGCAAGTCAGTGTAACATAACAAATCATAATTTGAATTTCTCTTTGGGATGAAAAAATGTAAATGTAAATGTTGGATGGTCACCATATCACTATAATAGTAATCTTTTTTTTTTTTTTATCAAGTGGCTGCTTTGGGAATCAACAATAAACAAAACACTAGTATCCTGCCCTCCACACCAACTTTAGAGATTGTGAGCTTCAAAACCCCACCTCCAGAGTTCCAGACGCCAAAACCCACCAATAGTAACTCCTCTACAAGACCGTCATAGTAGTAGACCACAATAGTTAAAGCTAATATTAAAGTTCTTTTTTTTTTTTTTTACTTTAGAATGCCCTACTGGGTCCTATTAATTACCCCATCTCCTCCACATTTAAACCTGTTATGGGCAAATGCAAATATTGTATTTCTTAAACTGTGTACTTTGTCTTTAAGAGACATTGCAAACTGACAAGGTGTTAGAAATGGAACATATTGTTTTTCATAACTGTTTCTTTAAGCAATAACCTCTTACCTACCTTCAGTGCATAATATGTTTACGCCATTTTGTCCCAGACGACATACAAAAACAATAATGCATAAACAAGCTTCAAGGCTATGCTACGACCCTTTCAGTGCATAATATACTGTGGTAATCCTAAGTAGATAAGGATGCTCAGACTTTAAGAGGCCATCTTGACCTAAGTCAGGAAAATTTCCATGACGTATACACCCTTTAGTTATGGCCTTGTATTTTTGCCAAGTTAAGGGACGTCCTAAAATGAATAAAAGTAAACAAGTTACTTTTTCATATATGAACTATGGTGACCCTAAAATGAAGACACCTAAAGGTATAAATCGGTGCACTTTTAAATGTTAAGACAGAGGAGAGACTTGGAGACAGACACTTCTCCATCTTAAAATGACAGAGAGGCTGACATGATGACATGTTCAGGAGGGTATGTTAACCTATTAATGATATTTGCAAGCATTTAGTTTAATCTTATAAACTCTGCTATAAATTATTGTAATGGATTTTATTTGTCTATATTTATATTTTTATATAACAAATATCTAAAAGACAAAGCTTTATTGCTTCCAAGACAATCCTTATTTTATATTGTATTCTCGATTATTTACCGTATTTATCGGCGTATAACACGCACCTCATTTTAAGAAGGAAATTTCCCCCCCTCCCATAGTATTCTCCCCCCCTCCCATAGTGTTTCCCCACCCTCAACCCATAGTGTTCCCCCCCCTTCCATAGTATTCTCCCCCCCTCCCATAGTATTTTCCACCCCCTCCCATAGTCTTCTCCCCCCCTCCCATAGTGTTCTCTCCCCCTCCCATAGTGTCCCCCTGCTCCCCTTTTCCCATAGTGCACTTTCCCTCCCCTTGTCCCATAATTACTTACCTGTCTTGAAGCGCACTTCCTTTCAGTCCCGCCGGAAACCGGAATCTGAAATTGAAATTCCAGTACCGCGGTGCGCGCTGAACACCGGCCCACGTTTCAAGACAGGTAAGTAAACCTTCACATTCGCTCCATAAGACGCACAGACATTTCCCCTCACTTTTGAGGGGAAAAAAAGTGCGTCTTATGGAGCGAAAAATATGTATATCGGCGTATAACACGCACACATCATTTGCCCCCTATTTTCAGGGAGAAAAAGTGCGTGTTATACGCCAATAAATACAGTATATATTTTAAATAGAGGTTCTCTTACTAACTATATAACATTTGGCTAAGATATCTGTATGGTTAGCCCTGCTAAGTTCTATGCTTTAAGACGTTATTGTCAGGATCGGGACAGGGATCCAACACGCAGAATACAAACAGGAGCTAGGTACGTATACCGGACCTTAGAATGGCCGGACTAACGTAAGGAGTAAGCAAAGAATGGTCAGAGACAAGCCGAGGTCGAGGGAACGAGAGAGCAGGTAAGCGAGAGACAAGCCGAGTCAAAAGGATAAGAGAGGTAAGCAGGGTAGACAAATACAAGCCGAGTCAGAACCAAAGAGACAAATAGTAATAAGAGCACTGAGTGACTAGACTAGCTAGAACCACGACAGGGCAATGAACCATTACACATAACCCTATTTTATACCCTGGTTCTAAATTGATGATCCCGCCCCCGACGAGTCCTGATTGGTTGCTCGGGACTTGATTGACAGGTCGGAACGGATTGTCGTCATGACGTCGGCTACTGAGCGCCGCGTCATAAAAGGAGGCGGATCAATCGCGGCCGGCGTGTAAACGGCCGAGAGGACTGCGAGGAACGGATGAGTCAGCCCCTCTGAGAGGACGGACGTCTAAGTGTCTCACCTCCTCCGAGGTAGAGACAACAGGTACCCTGACAGTTAGAGTGGTAAATAAGGGAACCAGCCACGGTTACAAACCTGCAAAAGAAGCTGTAAACGTACCTGGAATCCAGGTAAGAAGCATTTCAATGGATTGTGTTACCGGCTCAGAACCCATGCGCGCACACTGAACTGGGAAGGGGAGGGCAAAAGGGGAATAACTGTCACTGGATGTAGGTGAAAATGAAGCTGTCTGCATGGGAGAAGCTCATTACATTTGTTGCCGATGACACATAATTTTTGTTCAGAATTCACATTAGGAAACCAAAGTCATGTGTGCCATGGTGCAACTAGTCTCGGCACAAACATTCAGATTCCTCTGGATGTGCAGTGGTACAAGCTGAAACACTACACATACAGGCTCCCACCACTCATGGTGGTTGGAGTAACCCTTTAAAAAAAGTATGATAAAAACAAGTTTTATTACAGCATTTTTTTTTTTTTACATACAAAATCATATATAATTTTATAACTATATAATAAAAGGGTAAAATGTCATAGTGCATAGTGCATTTTTCTTTGATCAATAGGATATTTATGTTATGTTTGTTTCATTCTTTGCTTTTTTCAGTATTTTCCATACGGCACTCAGTTATATACTGTGTCTGCACTTTAAGCAAATGTTTTGATTCCTTTAGTTCCTGGTTTTCAGCTCACGTGCCATCTGGCAGAGAGCGCATGGGCCACAGAATGTGAGACATACGCAGTCATTGCAGATACTACCCTGTAATGCAAAAATAGGGTACAATCAGGAACATAACACCATTGAATAATAAAAACAGTACATTCACACGGCTTCGTAGTCTATAGATATTTTTCTACTAAAATTTGCATGCTACAGCCAAACTGCAACTATAATTGAGTGGGAGAATTTCCAAATCAGCATTTTTTGCTAAATCTTTTCATTGAGATTTATATTTGCTATAATCTGGAGTGTACATTTTTTTTTTCTTTCCTGTATACTTTGAATAAATATTTGGGGGATTAAAAAGTCAATACACAGAGCCACTAGTCTAATTTTGGAATATTTCATACAGTGTGTGAAATGATATTATGCAAGCAAAAGTTAAAATTTTCTCACATGTTACATAAATAGATAAATAAAAACGGTCCAAAAACAAGTTTATAGGTATGTACACATGGTGATGTTGTAACTAGTAGTACAGTTTACGAGGCCTCCCAACGTTTCCCGATTTTGGTTCCTTGTGGCCCTGAATTCCTTGAAAGCGTACTCCAGCAAGCAGAGCATGAGCTCATCATTAAATGTCCCTTCTGTGAGCAGCTGCATCCTATGAGTTTCCCTCCAGCACCATCTCCATCAGATACATTACGCTTGTCCCACTGGGCTCTTAATCCGGCCCTGTTGATTGACTCAGATAATCACTTTTGATGATGTTAGCCAAGGAGGCAGATCAGTGGCAGAGACAGCAGCAGCAGACTTGAATACAAGTAAGATGTTACTATATTTACGGAGGCAATAGGGGGGGGGGGGACAGGAGGGATTGATGGGGGTTTTAACACTAAAGGTTCAGGAATACATGTTTGTGTTCCTGACCCTATAGTGTTTCTTTCATTTGTTCTTAATTACTAACAGGGAATTCATTAAAATTGACAATAAATGTGCTTCTGAAGCACATTTATCGTACCATTTTTCTCAAGCAGCCAACCTGTTTATTAGGTGCAGCTTTTATAATTTTGGCTAGCATTAAATCCAACTGAATTTCAATAAAAACATTGAGAATTTTCGATTGGGTTTTTCTGATAGGCTGTAATTGAGGCTCTGAATGGGAGTGATTGCTGGAGAGTGATTAAGAGTTTACAGTACTCATGTCTGCAGGTTGCTGTATTTTTTTTTTTTAATCTGGGAGGAATATAGATGCACACTCTTGTATGGTATGCTATAATCATCATAATAAAGGCAATATCTTGAGGATAATACAAAGACAGTAACAGAAACACTTTATTTTTGACATCCCATAGAAGGTAACTTATAGATAAAATAAATACCGGAATGTGATAACGTTCTCTTATGCCGGTACGCATGGCCATCACGGTACCTCCAATGCAAGGTAGACAGCAGCACTCGCCATAATCTGAGGCTACTTTACAAGCCAAGAAACAGGGGACAAATGTTCCACAAAGACCTGAGAGAGAGAGAAGATAAGAGCAGACTTAGTAAATAAAGACAAAAGTATTCATGGTGAGCCTACTGAACGAGCTATAGCATTTGGTCGATATAAAAATATGGTGAGCAAGAGTAATATGTGTGAGATGTAAGTGCAAGTAAGCAACTTCAGATCTCTCTAGGGATACTGCATAGTAGGGGTTATGGTTCCAGGAGTCCCCTGGCTCTGTCCTATAGTTAGCTTTATGAAACGTTTGACACTGACCTGGCTCTGTCAGGAGCCCAATGTTGTTCTGGAGCCCAACAGAACCAGGTGAGTGTCAAGCATTTGTACATTTTTGACCATTTAGCATGGGAAAAAGAATAATGGCACCATGACCACTACAACATGCTGTAAAGGTTATGGTCTTTAGAAGTTCCTTTAAGATACTAGAGTGACTAGAAGTGTATGAGATAGGACCAGAGGACTCCAGTGGTTATGTAGCTTACATTATCTTTTTATCCAATCCCATGCAATGCTGGAAATATTGCTTTCATGTCAAAAGCATTTTGTGTAGAACTTACAGATGCCCATGTCCTCGCAGCAGTCAAATTCATCAGAAGTCCATTGGCTGCTGGTTGCATATCCTGAAGTTGAGTGAGGCTGAGAGCTTATTATTGTCTGAGACATTCTAGCCTGCCAAAGCATAATAAATGGACACTTAGAAAAATGTAAATAAAAAAAAAGCAATAATACAATAGCTCATATATAGAACCTTAAACTTAGCCTAAAGTAAAAAGTGTTACAAAGGTTTTTATGCCTTTATATATATATATAGTGAAGCGCTTATAAAAATACAGCAGGGGGTCTGTATTCAAAGCCCAGGCGTCGCTGTGTCTGGGAGATAATTGTGTTAACTAATTATATCCCGGACACAGAAAGCCGAACATACAAAAAAAAAACGAAAATACATACAATGCAGTAACGCAGCCCCACATGCTATACATCCCCAAAAAGGTCTTGCTAGAGCGCCCTATCTGTCCAATAAGTGCCTGGATTGGATCTGGCTAGCCCGAATTAGGTGGAAGTCACGTAAGTGGAACAAATAAAAACAATTTATTGAATAAGTACAATTAATATAAAAAATATTATAAAATCCAGTATTTGCACTTCGACCCAGATGGTTGCAGTTAGTTGCCAAGAGGTGTTTTGCTTATACAAAGCTTCCTCAGTCGGCTGTGTGTGTGGTGAGCTTCTGTTCCGTCTTTAAACCATCGCGCCAGGAGGAAGTCCCAGTCATGTGGGTTCGCGATGTCCAATCATAGCCTTGATTAGGCATAATCACGTTATCCTGCATCTTCTTGCTGGCATCCCATGATGATGCGGATAGCCACGATACGTCACTTCCTGTTTGGGCTGTCCAGCTTACTGTATATTTTTTTCTCTCTTTACCTTTTGGACGGAAGTGACGTCGTCACTGTGACGGAGTCCCGGCTGTTCGTGGTTTTCCCCTTGTATTATGTTTCATGTATTGTGCCTGTATATGCAGCTGTGGGCCCCCTCCCCCCTCCTTTTGGGAATGTAGTGTCTGCCAGGACCTCAACCCCCTTCTCCATTTCCCTTTTCCTGTCACAGCAGGACATGGTCACAGGGTGGCTGCTTTGTCCCTCTTTTATCACCCCATCATCTTCTTGGGATTGAAACCCCCAGTGTATTGTATTAGAATCCCCAAATATCAGCCGAAGTCTAGAAGAAGGGTGCAACATAACTGGCTTTTAATGATCACACACTGGCTTTAATGCAAGTCCCCATGCAAGGGGACATCCAACAGGGAGGGACAAAGTACATCCAATCATTTACAAGAAAAACGTAAAACACTCCCAGCACAAACATACAATTCCCTTCCCTAGTCCTTGAGATAATCAAGTCTGATAAAGTAATAACTTGATTATCTCAAAAAATTTAGTTTTCCCCAATATTTAGAACACCGCTTTAGGCATATGGTATTCCCACAAACAATATGTCCCCTGATAGCCCTAATCTGGGTGACCAACATATTAAAATTTTTCTTTTGTGACTGGCTACCATGAGGTGGCTGCCCAAAAAGGTTCCATGAGTTTGGGTAGTTTTGCCGGTCTATTTCGTTAAGTAGAAAAAACGAATAATCCCACGAACGGTTTCCCCTGGCTCTTAGCAGCGATTGTTCCCCTCATTCGAATGAACAAAAGTACCGAACAGCGCTCTTCTAGCTGTTCGGGAAATAAAGATCGAGTGTTCGTATGTTGAGACCGGTGTTTGGGAAGTCGAGTGTCCGATTTTAGTTCCAGACACTCGACGACCAAGTCCCACTGCCTTTGTTCGCATAAAAAAAGAAAGCCACCGTTTTCTCAGCCATGTGGTGTTCGGCATTACGAACGATGGCCGCACAGGTAGAGGGTTCAATTGAGGCATTCTTTGAAGTTTAACGAGCCGGGGGGTAGTCTCTGTTCGGTAGTTACATCTACCAAATGAAAAGGGGAGAAATACTGGACATAAAGAGGGATTCCTTCACACTGCTCCCCTATAGTTCCATAGGTCGGCATACCTGCCTAGACCCTGTCAGGTTGGCTTGGGGATGTCTGATAAAAGTATTTTAGTTGTCCAGTTCGGTCTGTTGGGACAGACTGTCCGCATTACCATTTTGTTTGCCCAGACGGTATTGCATAGTAAAGTTATATGGCTGAAGGTCTAGGCTCCACCGTAATAGCCTGGGGTAGTCACCAGCTACCTGGTTTAGCCACACAAGGAGGTTGTGGTCGGTCATAAGGGTAAATGGTCGTCCGTACAGATAAGGTTGAAGTTTCTTAAGGGCCCAAACTAGGGCTAGGCACTCTTTTTCTACGGTGGCATAGCTGACCTCTCTGGGCAAAAGTTTACGGCTGAGGTATGCCACTGGGTGTTCCATGCCGTCGTCCCCCACTTGGCTCAACACGGCTCCCAGCCCAAACATGGAGGCATCTGTGTGTACAAGAAATTGTTTAGTATGGTTGGGGGCTGCCAACACAGGGGCCTCACTTAATGCAGCTTTAAGTCTCTGAAAAGCGTCCGCTCACTCCGGGGTCCAGGTCACTTGTTTAGGTAGGGCCTTTTTGGTAAGGTCGGTGAGAGGCTTGGCCAGGGCGCTATACTCTGGGACAAATTTTCGGTAGTAGCCAGCCATCCCTAAAAAGGCTAATACCTGGGTTTTAGTACGTGGTTGGGGCCAATTAGCTATGGCCTCTACTTTAGCAGGCTCTGGACGCTGCCTACCGGAACCTGCCCTGTGGCTGAGATACTGTACCTCGGCCATGCCTACGTGGCATTTGTCAGGTTTCAATGTGAGACCCGCTAGACGGATTCGCTTGAGTACCCTGGACAAGTGCCCCAGGTGGTCTTCCCAAGTGCGGCTGTAGATGGCAATATCGTCTAGATACGCACATGCAAAGTCCTGGAACCCCTCCAGAAGCCTATCGGCCATCCTCTGAAAAGTAGCCGGGGCATTCTTCATCCCAAAGGGCATAACCTTGAACTGGTATAGCCCAAATGGAGTGTCAAACGCCGACTTGGGGATGGCCGCTCCAAGGGGATCTGCCAATACCCATTGCACAAGTCCAAGATAGTCAGGTAATTGCCCCTAGCCATACGGTCTAATAGCTCATCTATTCTGGGCATGGGGTAGGCGTCAGTTATGGTGCGATCGTTGAGTCTCTGATAGTCTACACAGAAGCGCGTGGTGCCGTCGCGCTTCGGTACTAGTTCTACCGGCGAAGCCCAAGGACTCTGAGAGGGTTCTATAACCCCTAATCTGAGCATATCCATTATTTCAGCGAACATATTTTCACGTACTGCCTCAGGGATACAATATGGTTGCTGCCATAAAGGCATTTCTCCCTGGGTTTCTACACGATGTACCGCAGCGGAGGTATATCCTGGTATGGCAGAAAACATTCCTTGGTATCCCTGAAGCAGCTGAGATGCCTCACTCTTCTCTAAGGAGGTTAAGTTTTGACCCAAGCTTACTTGGTCAATAGTACACGGGGAGGTGTCTAATAAATCAGGGAGGGAAAGTCCCTCACTATCCTCGGAAGAGGGGGCACATACTGCGCCCACATCTTCAGTCCTTTTAAAATAGGGCTTGAGCATGTTCACATGAAAAGCTTTGGTCAGCCTTTCATCTGAACACTTGCTCACAATATAGCTGGTATCACTTATGCGCTCCACTACCTTAAAGGGTCCCTGCCAGGCCGCCTGCAGCTTGTCCTTCTTAATGGGCCTTAATGCCAACACCTTCTGTCCTATTTCTAGTACCCTATCTCTGGTGCCTCTATCGTACCACTTCTTCTGGCATTCCTGGGCCACCCGCAGGTTCTCCCGAACAGAGAGGTAAGAGCCTGTAGTCGTTCCCGCAACTCCAGAACATACTGGACGATAGGGACTCCCCCATAATCTGTGTTGCCCTCCCAGTGCTCCCGTACGAGATCCAGTGGGCCCCGAACTTTTCTCCCGAACAGGAGTTCGAAGGGGGAAAACCCGGTGGATGCCTGGGGCACTTTGCGATAGGCAAACAGAAGGTGGGGTAGATACTTCTCCCAATTCCTGCAGGACTCTGCGAAGGTCTTTAGCATCTGCTTGAGCATGCCATTAAAACGTTCACAGAGACCATTGGTCTGGGGGTAATAGGGGGCGCTGAATAGGGGCTTCACTCCACAACTCTGCTACAATTGCTGTGTCAGGAGTGCAGTGAACTGAGTCCCCCTATCGGACAGGATCTCCTGGGGAAAACCTACCCGGGAGAAAATTTTAACTAGGGCCTCAGCTACGGTCTCGGCCTCTATGTTCGAAAGGGCTACTGCTTCGGGGTATCTAGTGGCATAGTTCACCACAGTTAAGATTAACTTTTTGCCGGACTGACTGGGTCGGCTGAGGGGTCCTATTAAGTCTACCGCTACTCTGTGAAACGGCTCTTCTATAATGGGTAAAGGGTGGAGTTTGGCTTTTTGGTGGTCACCTCTTTTCCCTATCTTTTGACATATGTCACACGTTCTACAATAATATTTAAGATCTTGCGTGATCCTAGGCCAGAAGAACGTTTGGGTCAACCAGTCCCTCGTCTTCTTAATCCCTAGATGTCCTGCTAGGGGAAAGTCATGACTGAGTTTTAATAACTCAGCACGAAACTTACGGGGTACTACGAACTGTCTTTTAGTGACTTGGGTGGCCCCATGTCCCACCCCTCCTGTCACTCGATACAATAATCCCTTATACCACTCAAACCTTTCGTGGGTGCGGTCACCCCAGGGAACCTCTACTGCCTTTCTATACCCTTCTAATGTGGGGTCTGTTCTCTGTTCCTGTTCAAAACCCTGTGGGGTATCCCAGAAAGTGCAAGGGGGGTTGGGCAAAGGTGGTATTTCAACTCCTACCTGGTTTTCCTCAGAGTGCAGCGGTGCTTCCAGTATGGCTTGGGCTCGGGTGGTAACTGGGTAGGCTTCTGAAATGGTGTCCCGTGAGAGTTGGGAGGTTAAACAGCCTACGTCGTTCCCCAATAAGACCTCGGCCGGCAGTTCCTGCATAATGCCAACCTCCAATTGTTTAGATCCAGAACCCCAGTCGACATGGACGCTGGCTGTGGGTAGCTTGTGAATGGCACTCCCAGCCACCCTTATGGCTACTGTGTGGCCGGTGCGAGCTTGGGCCTTGACCGTGTGTGGTTGTACTATGGTTATTGTGGCCCCAGAGTCTCTCATAGCTCAGGCCCCCACGCCATCTACCGTAATCCATTGACGGTGGTGGTCCCGGTTGTCGCCCCCAGCTTGCACTGGATTGACCTCATGCAAAACACTCCACTGCTCCTCTTGGTTAAGGGAGCTGGAAGGACTTTCTTGTTGGACACAATGGGCGGCTGCCCTAGGTTGTTGCAGTGGTTGCCTTTCCCAGCTTCCTCGGTTCAAACGAGGACACTGGTTCTTGTAATGTCCTGGTTGCTTGCGGTAATGACACACTGCAGGGGGTCGGGGTGTTGCTGCTGGGCCTTGTGGAGGGTTACTTACGGAGGCTCTAGGTGGTGCAGGAGTTGCTGGTACTGGGTAGGTGTGTTTAAAGGTTGGTCTGCTCACTCCCTGTTTTCACCTCCGGTTGTCCTGGAGCTCATCCGCTAGTCTGGCGGCTTCCTCCAAAGTTTTGGGTTTTCTGTCCTTTACCCAGTCTTTTATATTGTCCACTGTGTGATTAAAAAACTGCTCCAATGAGCTGTTAGGCATCCCCCAGGGTAGTTGCTTGGCAGCCCTGCATCCTATTCCGGGCTGCCCTGTGTAGCCGGAAAGCCCATTCAGTGTTAGAATCTTTCCCGGTTTTCCGAAGTTCCCTAAACTTCTTCCTGTACGCCTCTGGGGTTACAGCGTATCTGGCCAACAAAATGTCTTTTACCTTGCCATAATTGTGTATGACCCCATCAGGTACTGCTCGCAATGCCTCTGCTTCTCTGATAGTTTGCTTCTAAGTACTGCAGCCCATTTTGTGGAGTCTTATCCCTCCAGCGCACATTGACGTTCAAAGTCTTGTAGATAACTGTCAATTTCCATGTCATTATCATTAAAAGTTATAGACGCTGCCTAGTTTACCTTCTTTGGTGGGTCATTTGTACTTCCCGGGGAGTGTAGAAAATCCCCCTGTAAAGGTCTGTCTCGATCATCTCGCTCTTTTTGCGATTGTCTGGCTTGTGCCATAACCTGCAGAACTGCCTCTGTTGATGGATTGGGTCCTAATACACTAAGCATCCATCTGATATCCTTCTGCATCTCGGTTTCTTCCTCGTGCTCCATCTCTGTATTACTGTTTCCGTCGCTCTGTATTAAATCCGCAATTAACGTGGCTTTTGACTTGTTACTTGCCACTCTGCCTCGAGCTTCCAGTAAATCTTTTAGCGTGGATCTTTTAAATAGCTGGTATTGCTGAGCCATTCATTCCCTTGCTTGGTTCAGAACGTCCATTCGGGATTCGGATCCCTCCGCTTGCCATCAGTTGTAAGGAAACCTAGGATGTCCAATCCTCATTTGGTAGTTTCCTCCCGAACAGCCAGAGCATCAGTGATTATGGCTCTCCATTCGGTAGATGAAATAAACGAAATCCATATGAATACAATAGCTTTACAAGAAGATTCCCTTAATAAAGCATACGAATCCCCAAACATCAGCCGAAGTCTAGAAGAAGGGTGCAACAGAACTGGCTTTTAATGATCACACACTGGCTTTTATGCAAGTCCCCATGCAAGGGGACATCCCACAGGGAGGGACAAAGTACATCCAATCATTTACAAGAAAACCGTAAAACACTCCCAGCACAAACATACAATTCCCACCCCTAGTCCTGGAGATAATCAAGTCTGATAAAGTAATAACTTGATTATCTCCAGGGAGAAAAATTACAGTTTTCCCCAATATTTAGAACACCCCTTTAGGCAAATGGTATCCCCACAAACAATATGTCCCCTGATAGCCCCGATCTGGGTGACCAACATATTTAAATTTCACCCAGATTGGTTCAGGGGTTCTAAAACCATATGTAAGTCTTTTGTGACCGGCTAACAGCGAGGTGGCTGCCCAAAACAGTTCCATGAGTTTGGGTAGTTTTGCCGGTCTATTTTGTTAAGTAGCAAAAAATGAATAATCCCACAAACGGTTTCCCCTGGCTCTTAGCAGCGATTGTTCTCCTCATTCGAATGAACAAAAGTACCGAACAGCGCTCTTCTAGCTGTTCGGGAAATAAAGATCCAGCGTTCGTATGTTGAGACCGGTGTTCAGGAAGTCGAGTGTCCGATTTTAGTTCCAGACACTCGACGACCAAGTCCCACTGCCTTTGTTTGCATAAAAAAAAATGGCCGCCGTTTTCTCAGCCACGTAGCGTTTGGTAGTACGAACGATGGCCACACAGGTAGAGGGTTTAATTGAGGCATTCTTTGAAGATTAACGAGCCAGGGGGGTGGTCTCTGTTCGGTAGTTACATATACCGAATGAACAGGGGAGAAATACTGAACATAAAGAGGGATTTCTTCACAGTGCAGAACCAGTGTTCATGAACAGAACTGACTGATGGACTACTCTGTTTGCTGGAGGCTAGAGGGGAATCCTGAATGGTAGCCTCACGGTAAAAACTACGGATGCTTACCTGCGGAACTATGCCACTGTGAAACAGGTCCTGTTGATGAGGTATGCCGTCACCCCAGAGGCATACTGCCAAAAGTTCTGAGAAGTGAAAAAGCGGTCCCAAGACTCCCATACAGGCAGCCCAAAGCTGGGTGCAGTCCAAGCAAGTGAAAAACTCTGAGGAAGTTCATGTTGGAACCTTTCCTACAACGGGTTTCTCACAGAGATTCAAGATTGGGTAAGAGACAAACAGCCTAAGACCCTGACGGAAGCAGCCCAAAAAGCAGATAAGTAAGCAGATACCAGGTGACCCCAGCATCCAGCAACCACCCTAATTCACCGACACCCTGTACGCCTGGGGTTAAGCTTCACTGCAGCCACCCCACCCCGAGGCTCTCTGGATCCTGCACCAACCCTGAGGGCCCTAAGCCGGGCAGCCAGTCTGTGTCACCTGTGCCACCAGTTGGGCCATTACAAAAGGTATTGCCCCCAGATGAGGGACCGGTATATGTGGATCCATCCAATGGGACCCTCCGGCATCCCTAGATGCTGCCCTATATTACCTATGGCCCCAACCCCAATGAGGAACGAGGAAGCCTGGAGCGCCCTGCATGAGGCAGACCCCATACTGGCTGCCACAGATAATCGGGATCATCACAGACAGCCGGTCCAGCTGCAGCACCAGCTCGTCACAGAGAAGGATCAGACTGGAGGAACCGTTGCTGTTTGAGTAGTGGGGGGGAGAGTTTACCGCCTGTCCACACTCGGGTCCATCTTGATTGGGGCGCCGGGAACTGGATAGTGGAGGTCGTGCTCATGAACAACCTACCCTCCGATGTGTTGCTGGACAATGACCTGCCCAGCTCACCTCCACCTACATCCCCTCCACCGAACTTGAGGAGACCTATCCAGTGACAACCCAGAAGCAATCCCGCACCACCCAGGGCAGCTCACACTTCAAAGCTCAGGTAGGCACATGCAACCATCCCCATGCCCCAATTTCCCATAGCCATCCCAGGAGTACACAACCCCGTGCCATTCCCCCTCATCCTTTTCCCCGTGGCCCTTCTCCTACCCTGACACCCTTACCCTGGTTTTGTAGGGAGATAGTGTTCAATCCTTCCCTGAAGTCCTGCAGAAATCAGGTTGCCACTAGTCGAGCTGGGTTGGATAATGAATGTTTCACTCGGGAAAAATATTTACTGTATCGCCTGGGAGAGAAAGAAAAATCAGGGACAGCTCCTACCACCACCAAACAGTTGGTGGTACCCAGGAAGTATCGAAAGGAGCTACTGAAGATAGCTCACAATATCCCCCTGGCCACACGCCCAACTCACCCAAAGCCTCTTCTGGCCAGGCATCTCCCAGGATTTGACATGGTACTGTCGGTCCTGCGATGTCTGCTAGAAGGTGGGGAAGCGGGGATACCGGCACAAGGCCACGCTCCATCCCCTACCCATCATTGAAGACAACTTTGGCAGAGTAACTTTCAATATCATAGGTCCCCTGGCTAAGCCTAGTCCCTCTGGGAAGAAATATATTCTGACCATTGTGGACTACACGACTCGGTACCCTGAGGCAGTTGCCCTGAGTAATATTCAGGTGGAAACTGTAGCCGAAGCCCTGATGCGAGTGTTCTACCGGATTGTTTTTTCATGGGAGATTGTCTTGGATCAGGGCACCAAGTTCACTGCCGAAATAACCCACCAGCTGTGGAAGTTATGCGGCATTAAACCGATCTTAAGTTCCCTATACCACTTCCAGACCAATGGTCTGTGCAAGCGCTTCAATAGCACGCTAAAGCAGATGCTCGGCACCTTTGCGGTGACTCGCAAGGATTGGGAGAGATTCTTGCCGCATCTCCTGCTCGCTTATTGAGAGGTGCCTCAGGAATCGACAGGGTTCTCCCCGTTCAAACTGATGATCAGACGGAGGGTGATCGGACACCCTAAACCTTGTCAGGGAGCACTGGGATAGAAAGGGGGAGCAGGAAGGGACCCCCATCATCCATATGTGCTGCAGTTTAGGAACTGGCTGGAGGAGCTCACTCTTCTGGTGCGTGGGAACCTCCAGGCAGCGCTGAGGCGCCAGTACACCGGGTACGATAAGGGAGCCAGGGTCCAAAGCTTTCAAGACGGCCAAAAGGTTTTGGTTCTGAAACCGGTATGGCCTGACAGGCTACAGGCTGCCTGGCAGGGCCCATACTGGGTGGTGAACAAGGAGTGTGCCACTACCTACGTGATCGTCCCTTGCTCAGGTACAGGAGACAGACGCATGTTTCATATTAACATGCTACAGACCTACCACGAGCAGACAGAGGAGGTTGCCACTATATGTCCTTGGAGCATAGAGCTCAGGCAGGGTCTATAGACAAGGTCCACTTGGGGACCGGCTGACTGAACTGGAGCGCAGGCAAGCGAGGCAGCTGTTGGCTGCCAAGCGGGAGACCTTCTCAAACCTGCCAGGGTGTACCTCCCTAGCCACCCTCCCCTGACCAGCTACCTCTGAGGCGGACCCCGTACCGGATATCAGAGGCGGTCCAGGAAAATATGAAGACAGAGATCCAGGAAATGGGGGTGATCGAACCGTCCCAAAGCCCTTGGGCCTCCACTGTAGTCCTCGTCCCGAAACAGGACGGAACCACCTGGTTTTGTGTGGACTACAGGAGACTCAATGACAAGATGGTCTCCGATGCCTGCCCTGCATGGATGAGCTCCTAGACAGGATGGCACAGGGCCAGTACCTCACCATGATAGACTTGTGCAAGGGGTATTGGCAGGTTGCCCTAGCGGTAGATGATGTCCCCAAGGGAGCCAGGGACCATAGCTTTTAAGCCGGTCAGAAGGTTTTAGTTCGGAAACTGGTCCGGCATGATAGGCTACAGGCCGCCTGGCAGGGCCCACACCAGGTGGTGGACAAGAAGTGTGTAATTACTTACATGATCGGCCCTTGCTCGGGTACAGGAGCCAGACGCATGTTTAATTTTAACATGCTACAGCCCTACCACGAGCGGACAGAGGAGGTCATCGCTATATGTGCGCCCGCCTCGGAAGATTTTGATAATCTTTCACTGCCCGACCTCCTGGAGCATAGAGCTCAGGCTGGATCCATAGACGAGCTCCACTTGGGGAACTTGACTGAGCCTGAACACAGACAAGCGAGGCAGCTGTTGGCTGCCAAGCGGGAGACCTTCTAAAACCTGCCAGAATGTACCCCACTAGCCAGACCCCCGACCAGCTACCTCTGAGGTGGACCCCGTATCGGATACCAGAGGCAGTCCGGGAAAACATGAAGCAGGAGATCCAGGAAATGCTCCGACTGTGGGTGACCGAAAAGTCCCAAAGCCCTTATATATACAAGACGGACCACCCGGTTCTGTGTGGACTACATGGGGCTCAACGACAAGACGGTCTCTGATGCCTACCCTATACCCCACATCAACATGATCCTAGACAGAATGGCACAGTGCCAGTACCTCACCATGATGTGTAAGGGGTACTGGCAGATTCCCCTAGTGATAGATGCTGTCCCCAAGTCAGCCTTCGTCACCCCCTTTGGCGTGTACCAAGTTAAGGTAATGCCATTCAGGATGAAGAATGCCACGGCCACTTTCCAAAGAATAGTGGACTGGCTGTTGGATGGCCTTCCGGATTACACCTGTGCATACCTAGACGACATCGCCATATGCAGCGACACTTGGGAGGAGCATCTGACACATGTAGGATTGGTACTAGATTAGGGAGGCAGGGTTAACCCTAAAGCCCAGAAAATGCAACATAGGGATAGCCGAGGTACAGTACCTGGGCCACCAGGCAGGGTGTGGGAAGCAGAAGCCCGAGCCAGGCAAGGTTGAGGCAGTAGCCAAATGGCACAGTACCTGCACTACGGGTGCTAGCCTTCCTACAAACTGCTGGGTACTATTGTGTCCCCAATTACAGTGCCATAGCCAAGTCCCCCACTGATCTGACCCATAAGAACTTACCCAGGCAGGTAAACTGGGCCCCGGAGTGTGAGCAGACACTCCAAGCCCTTAAGAATGCCCTGGTAAATGCCCCTGTGCTGGCTGCCACTCATCCCCCCAAACGTTTTCTCATTCACACAGATGCTTCTATATTTGGATTAGGAACGGTGCTGAGCCAGGTCGGGGATAGTGATGTCGCGAACAAAAAAATTTCGGTTCGCGAACGGCGAACGCGAACTTCCGCAAATGTTCGCGAACCGGCGAACCGGGCGAACCGCCATAGACTTCAATGGGCAGGCGAATTTTAAAACCCACAGGGACTCTTTCTGGCCACAATAGATGGAAAAGTTGTTTCAAGGGGACTAACACCTGGACTGTGGCATGCCGGAGGGGGATCCATGGCAAAACTCCCACGGAATTTACACAGTTCATGCAGAGTCTGGTTTTAATCCATAAAGGGCATACATCACCTAACATTCCTAAATCACAATTGATATGGATTGACACCTGACATATGACATATTGACACCTTGAAATATGGATTGAAACCTGTCCTCAGAGACCCTGATACACACTGACACAGAGCAGAATAGGGACTGTTCCCCCTACATAGGGTCACATGGCAGATATGGATTGACACCTGTCCTCAGGGACCCTGATACACACTGACACAGAGCAGAATAGGGACTGTTCCCTCTACATAGGGTCACTTGGCAGATATGGATTGACACCTGTCCTCAGGGACCCTGATACACACTGACACAGAGCAGAATAGGGACTGTTCCCTCTACATAAGGTCACTTGGCAGATATGTATTGACACCTGTCCTCAGAGACCCTGATACACACTGTGTCAGGGTACCTGTAGTCTCTACCTCAGAGGAGTTGTCCTCCCAGAGGGGTTGTTTCTTCCGTTCCTCGCGGTTCTCTCGGCCATTTACAAGCCGACCGCGAGGGATCCACTTCCTTATATGACGTGACGCTCAGTAGTCGACGTCATGACGCCAACCCGGGTCGACCTGTCAGTCAAGTCCCGAGCACTAATCAGGACTCGGCGTGGGCGTGATTACCCTCTAGAATCAAGGTATAAAGTAAGGCTTTCGGCATCTGCTCATTGCCCTGTCGTGGTTCTAGCCTGTCTAGTCACTCAGTGCTCTTGTATTCTAGTTGTCTCTTTGGTTCTGACCCGGCTTGTTTGTACTACCCTGTTTATCTCTGTTACCCTTTGACTCGGCTTGTCTCTCGCTTACCTGTCCTCTCTTTCCCTCGACCTCGGCTTGTTCCTAGACCATTCTCTACTTACTCCTTACGTTAAGTCCGGCCATTCTAAGGTCCGGTATACGTACCTACCACCTGTTTGTACTCTGCGTGTTGGATCCCTGTCCCGATCCTGACATTACGACAGGGCCAATGGATCCTGCAGGTACAAACACTCAGGTTGGTCCTTCTGACTCTAGGATCACTTCGACGCCATGGATCACAGAATGGACCAGATGGCTCTAGCACTACAGGCGTTACTATCTCGTTCTGGTAATCAACCAGAGGAGATGCGTAATACTTCTATCTCTCCTGTGAGTTCAGGTCTAGAGGTAGCCACTGTAGGTGCTTCTTCCCGTATCACTCCACCTGTACGTTATGGTGGTTCTCCAGAGAAGTGTCGTGGTTTCTTAAACCAAATAGGTATCCATTTCGAATTACAACCCCGCTCCTATCCTACAGATAGGGCGAAGGTTGGATTTATTATCACATTACTTGTTGAGAAAGCTTTGAGATGGGCCAATCCATTGTGGGAAAATGATAATCCGTTAGTATATAATTATAATGCCTTTGTAGCTGCTTTCAGAAGAACTTTTGACCCTCCAGGTAGAAAGGTCAATGCAGCTAGATTACTGTTGCGCCTTAGACAAGAAAACCGAACACTTGTGGATTATGCACTAGAGTTCAGGTCCTTGGCGGCAGAGGTTAAGTGGAATGAACAGGCTTATATAGATGTATTTTTAAACGGGTTATCAGACATAATCCTTGACGAGGTTGCTACTAGAGAGCTTCCTGAAAATTTGGAGGATTTAATTTCTTTTATTTCTCGCATTGACGAACGTTTAAGAGAGAGGCAGAACACTCGAGAGAGAAACCGTAGACCTTCCTTTAAACTAGCTCCTTCATTTCAAAGTTCTGAATCCACAACCTCACTTTTTCCAGAACCTATGCAGATAGGCAATACTCGCCGCTCAGAAGAGGAGAGACAGTACAGGAGAAGGGAGGGGTTGTGTATGTACTGTGGAGTCAGAGGTCATTTACGCCTAAATTGTCCTAATCGCTCGGGAAACGCTCGCACCTAAGTTTCTCTAGAGGACAGGCCTTGGGTGTTTCTATTTTGTCCTCTAATCTTAATTATAAAGATCACAGGCTTCTGCTACCCGTTGCTTTAACTTGGGAGAGGGGAGTACTAGAAACTATGGCATTGATAGATTCCGGAGCTGCTGAGAGCTTTATCGACCAAGTTTTTGTTACCAAACACGCTATCCCATCCCAGTTAAGGGAGACACCCTTGGCCGTTGAGGCCATAGATGGTAGACCTTTAGTTGAGCCTGTTATTTTCCGTGAAACCATACCCGTTAAATTAACTGTTGGTATCTTACACGAGGAAGACATATCTTTATTGCTTATTTCTTCTCCTTCTGTTCCCATAGTCCTGGGGTACCCTTGGTTAAAAAAAACATAACCCTATTATTGATTGGGAATTAGGGGAGATAATCTCATGGGGTCAGGGTTGTCAGGACAGGTGCTTACGGACAGTGTCACGGCTTTGCGCAGTTAACACACCGATTAATTCTACCTACTCTACAGAGGTACAAATACCGCCCCTGTACCTGGATTTAAAGGCAGTATTTGACAAAAAGAATGCTGATACTTTACCTCCACACAGGTCTTTTGATTGTAAGATTAATCTACTACCTGGTACTATGCCCCCCAGGGGTAATGTATATCCTTTGTCCACTAAAGAGAACTTAGTCTTAGAGGAGTATATTCGTGAGAACCTTGAAAAAGGATTCATTAGGAGATCCTCCTCTCCTGCCGGGGCTGGGTTTTTTTTTTTTAAAAAGAAGGATGGTACACTAAGACCTTGCATTGATTATCGAGGTTTGAACAAAATAACCATTAGAAATGCCTACCCAATTCCTTTGATTACCGAGCTCTTTGATCGTCTAAAAGGCTCCAAGATTTTCACCAAGTTAGATCTCAGAGGGGCGTATAACTTGGTGAGAATTCAGCAGGGACACGAGTGGATGACGGCGTTCAATACCCGTTATGGGCACTATGAATACACAGTAATGCCTTTTGGCCTCTGTAATGCACCGGCAGTATTTCAGGACCTGATCAATGAAGTTCTTAGGGAATTTCAACATGACTGCGTTATTGTATATCTGGATGATATACTTATACACTCTAGAGAGATTGAGACTCACCACAGACAAGTCAGAAGGGTATTGCGCAAGCTTCTTCAACATGGCCTGTACTGCAAATTGGAGAAATGCAGCTTTGACCAATCCCAGATAAACTTTCTTGGTTATGTGATTTCTGGGGAAGGGTTTAAGATGGACCTGGATAAGCTCCAGTCCATTTTGGATTGGCCTTTACCCAGGGGCCTCAAGGCCATTCAGAGGTTTATTGGATTTTCCAACTATTATAGGCGCTTCATTAAGGGTTACTCTTCAATTATAGCTCCTATTACCAATATGACCAGACAGGGGGCTGACACTAAGAACTGGTCTACTGAAGCCCTCCTTGCCTTCAAAACACTCAAGGAACTGTTTGCTTCTGCACCAATTTTAGTTCACCCTGATACGACTCTGCCTTTCCTACTCGAGGTAGACGCCTTGAGAGACAGGTATAGGTGCTATCCTGTCCCAAAGGTTAGGTGTGGATAAGCCCTTACATCCATGTGTTTTTTTTTCCAAGAAACTATCAGGCCCTGAGAGCAGATATGACATTGGTGACAGGGAACTACTAGCAGTTATCATGGCTTTAAAGGAGTGGAGACATTTATTGGAGGGCACCTTACATCCTGTTACTATTTTGACAGACCACAAGAACCTGTCCTATATTGGGGAGGCCAAGCGCTTGTCCTCCAGGCAAGCTCGTTGGTCTTTATTCCTCACGCATTTCAATTACGTGCTCACTTATAGACCTGGTTCTAAGAATTCTAAAGCCGATGCTTTGTCTCGACAATATGAACCTTCTGCGATATCTGAGCCGGTTTTGTCTTCTATAGTACCCAGGTGCAATATTATCGCCAACACGAGTCTTAAGATTCACTCTCCGTTGCTTGGTCAGATCATGAAGTTGCAGCATCTGGCGCCTAGACAGACTCCTGGGGCAAGGCATTTCGTTCCTCCTGAACTCCAACTGGAACTCTTACAGTGTTTTCACAACAGTAAGGCGGCTGGGCATCCGGGTATTCGCAAGACATGTTCCTTGATCTCTAAAGATTTCTGGTGGCCTTCTTTACGGAAGGATATTAGGGATTTCATCGGAGCATGTGAGGTCTGTATGAAGACTAAGCAACCTCATACGCTTCCATGTGGGTTGTTACATCCCTTGAACATTCCAGAGAGACCATGGTCCTGTTTGGCTATGGACTTCATTGTAGATTTGCCTGTTTCTAAAAAACAGACTGTGATCCTCACGGTGGTTGATAGGTTTACTAAGATGCTCATTTCGTGCCCTTAACTAAACTCCCGACTTCTCCTGAATTGGCGGAGATATTCGCGAGAGAGATTTTTCGCTTACATGGGATACCTTCCGAAATTGTTTCCGATAGAGGTTCCCAATTTGTTTCACGCTTTTGGAGATCCTTCTGTTCTCAACTAGGCATCAAATTGAATTTTTCTTCTGCCTATCACCCTCAGTCTAACGGAGCTGCTGAACGTACCAATCAAAAGATTGAACAATATTTGCGTTGTTTTGTTTCTGAACACCAGGACGATTGGGTCGGTTTGATTCCTTGGGCGGAGTTTGCACACAATAATCTCGTTTGTGATTCTACTCGTTCCAGTCCCTTCTTCATGAATTATGGCTTTCATCCTTCCATTCTTCCCTCGGTTTCTCCTTCCCAAGGTGTACCGTCGGTTGATGTTCATGTTGCCAATTTGAGGAAGTTGTGGGATCAGACTCGACAAATTCTCCTACATAATTCCATGTTGTTCAAGAAACACGCTGATAAGCACAGAAGGGCGGCTCCGGTTTTTGTTCCAGGTGATAGGGTATGGTTGAGTACTAGAAACATTCGTTTGAAGGTTCCTTCTATGAAATTCGCTCCTCGTTACATTGGCTCTTACAGGGTTCTGACTCGAATTAACCCAGTTGCGTATCGCCTAGCTCTTCCAGCTGCCTTACGCATTCCTAACTCCTTTCATGTTTCTTTACTGAAACCGCTAGTCTGTAACAGATTTTCCTCCACTATATCCTCTCCTCGCTCTGTTCAGGTTGAGGGTCAGGAGGAGTATGAAATCAACTCCATCATCGATTCTCGAATCTCCCGGGGGAAGTTACAATATCTTATTGACTGGAAGGGATATGGTCCTGAGGAGAGGACTTGGGTACCTCAGGAGGATGTACATGCTCCTCGCCTCCGCAGGGCTTTTCACTCCCGTTTTCCATCTCGTCCCGGTTCCTTCCGCCCGGTGGGCGTTTCTGAGAGGGGGGGTACTGTCAGGGTACCTGTAGTCTCTACCTCAGAGGAGGTGAGAGACTTAGACGTTTATCCTCCCAGAGGGGTTGTTTCTTCCGTTCCTCGCGGTTCTCTTGGCCATTTACAAGCCGACCGCGAGGGATCCACTTCCTTATATGACGTGACGCTCAGTAGTCGACGTAATGACGCCAACCCGGGTCGACCTGTCAGTCAAGTCCCGAGCACTATTCAGGACTCGTCGGGGGCGTGATTACCCTCTAGAATCAAGGTATAAAGTAAGGCTTTCGGCATCTGCTCATTGCCCTGTCGTGGTTCTAGCCTGTCTAGTCACTCAGTGCTCTTGTATTCTAGTTGTCTCTTTGGTTCTGACCCGGCTTGTTTGTACTACCCTGTTTATCTCTGTTACCCTTTGACTCAGCTTGTCTCTCGCTTACCTGTCCTCTCGTTCCCTCGACCTCGGCTTGTTCCTAGACCATTCTCTACTTACTCCTTACGTTAAGTCCGGCCATTCTAAGGTCCGGTATACGTACCTACCACCTGTTTGTACTCTGCGTGTTGGATCCCTGTCCCGATCCTGACACACTGACACAGAGCAGAATAGGGACTGTTCCCCCTACATAGGGTCACATGGCAGATATGGATTGACACCTGTCCTCAGGGACCCTGATACACACTGACACAGAGCAGAATAGGGACTGTTCCCTCTACATAGGGTCACTTGGCAGATATGGATTGACACCTGTCCTCAGGGACCCTGATACACACTGACACAGAGCAGAATAGGGACTGTTCCCTCTACATAGGGTCACTTGGAAGATATGGATTGACACCTGTCCTCAGGGACCCTGATACACACTGACACAGAGCAGAATAGGGACTGTTCCCCCTACATAGGGTCACTTGGCAGATATGGATTGACACCTGTCCTCATGGACCCTGATATCCCATCCCAGTTAAGGGAGACACCCTTGGCCGTTGAGGCCATAGATGGTAGACCTTTAGTTGAGCCTGTTATTTTCCGTGAAACCATACCCGTTAAATTAACTGTTGGTATCTTACACGAGGAAGACATATCTTTATTGCTTATTTCTTCTCCTTCTGTTCCCATAGTCCTGGGGTACCCTTGGTTAAAAAAACATAACCCTATTATTGATTGGGAATTAGGGGAGATAATCTCATGGGGTCAGGGTTGTCAGGACAGGTGCTTACGGACAGTGTCACCGCTTTGCGCAGTTAACACACCGATTAATTCTACCTACTCTACAGAGGTACAAATACCGCCCCTGTACCTGGATTTAAAGGCAGTATTTGACAAAAAGAATGCTGATACTTTACCTCCACACAGGTCTTTTGATTGTAAGATTAATCTACTACCTGGTACTATGCCCCCCAGGGGTAATGTATATCCTTTGTCCACTAAAGAGAACTTAGTCTTAGAGGAGTATATTCGTGAGAACCTTGAAAAAGGATTCATTAGGAGATCCTCCTCTCCTGCCGGGGCTGGGTTTTTTTTGTTAAAAAGAAGGATGGTACACTAAGACCTTGCATTGATTATCGAGGTTTGAACAAAATAACCATTAGAAATGCCTACCCAATTCCTTTGATTACCGAGCTCTTTGATCGTCTAAAAGGCTCCAAGATTTTCACCAAGTTAGATCTCAGAGGGGCGTATAACTTGGTGAGAATTCAGCAGGGACACGAGTGGATGACGGCGTTCAATACCCGTTATGGGCACTATGAATACACAGTAATGCCTTTTGGCCTCTGTAATGCACCGGCAGTATTTCAGGACCTGATCAATGAAGTTCTTAGGGAATTTCAACATGACTGCGTTATTGTATATCTGGATGATATACTTATACACTCTAGAGAGATTGAGACTCACCACAGACAAGTCAGAAGGGTATTGCGCAAGCTTCTTCAACATGGCCTGTACTGCAAATTGGAGAAATGCAGCTTTGACCAATCCCAGATAAACTTTCTTGGTTATGTGATTTCTGGGGAAGGGTTTAAGATGGACCTGGATAAGCTCCAGTCCATTTTGGATTGGCCTTTACCCAGGGGCCTCAAGGCCATTCAGAGGTTTATTGGATTCTCCAACTATTATAGGCGTTCATTAAGGGTTACTCTTCAATTATAGCTCCTATTACCAATATGACCAGACAGGGGGCTGACACTAAGAACTGGTCTACTGAAGCCCTCCTTGCCTTCAAAACACTCAAGGAACTGTTTGCTTCTGCACCAATTTTAGTTCACCCTGATACGACTCTGCCTTTCCTACTCGAGGTAGACGCCTCAGAGACAGGTATAGGTGCTATCCTGTCCCAAAGGTTAGGTGTGGATAAGCCCTTACATCCATGTGGTTTTTTTTCCAAGAAACTATCAGGCCCTGAGAGCAGATATGACATTGGTGACAGGGAACTACTAGCAGTTATCATGGCTTTAAAGGAGTGGAGACATTTATTGGAGGGCACCTTACATCCTGTTACTATTTTGACAGACCACAAGAACCTGTCCTATATTGGGGAGGCCAAGCGCTTGTCCTCCAGGCAAGCTCGTTGGTCTTTATTCCTCACGCATTTCAATTACGCGCTCACTTATAGACCTGGTTCTAAGAATTCTAAAGCCGATGCTTTGTCTCGACAATATGAACCTTCTGCGATATCTGAGCCGGTTTTGTCTTCTATAGTACCCAGGTGCAATATTATCGCCAACACGAGTCTTAAGAGTCACTCTCCGTTGCTTGGTCAGATCATGAAGTTGCAGCATCTGGCGCCTAGACAGACTCCTGGGGCAAGGCATTTCGTTCCTCCTGAACTCCAACTGGAACTCTTACAGTGTTTTCACAACAGTAAGGCGGCTGGGCATCCGGGTATTCGCAAGACATGTTCCTTGATCTCTAAAGATTTCTGGTGGCCTTCTTTACGGAAGGATATTAGGGATTTAATCGGAGCATGTGAGGTCTGTATGAAGACTAAGCAACCTCATACGCTTCCATGTGGGTTGTTACATCCCTTGAACATTCCAGAGAGACCATGGTCCTGTTTGGCTATGGACTTCATTGTAGATTTGCCTGTTTCTAAAAAACAGACTGTGATCCTCACGGTGGTTGATAGGTTTACTAAGATGGCTCATTTCGTGCCCTTAACTAAACTCCCGACTTCTCCTGAATTGGCGGAGATATTCGCAAGAGAGATTTTTCGCTTACATGGGATACCTTCCGAAATTGTTTCCGATAGAGGTTCCCAATTTGTTTCACGTTTTTGGAGATCCTTCTGTTCTCAACTAGGCATCAAATTGAATTTTTCTTCTGCCTATCACCCTCAGTCTAACGGAGCTGCTGAACGTACCAATCAAAAGATTGAACAATATTTGCGTTGTTTTGTTTCTGAACACCAGGACGATTGGGTCGGTTTGATTCCTTGGGCGGAGTTTGCACACAATAATCTCGTTTGTGATTCTACTCGTTCCAGTCCCTTCTTCATGAATTATGGCTTTCATCCTTCCATTCTTCCCTCGGTTTCTCCTTCCCAAGGGGTACCGTCGGTTGATGTTCATGTTGCCAATTTGAGGAAGTTGTGGGATCAGACTCGACAAATTCTCCTACATAATTCCATGTTGTTCAAGAAACACGCTGATAAGCACAGAAGGGCGGCTCCGGTTTTTGTTCCAGGTGATAGGGTATGGTTGAGTACTAGAAACATTCGTTTGAAGGTTCCTTCTATGAAATTCGCTCCTCGTTACATTGGCTCTTACAGGGTTCTGACTCGAATTAACCCAGTTGCGTATCGCCTAGCTCTTCCAGCTGCCTTACGCATTCCTAACTCCTTTCATGTTTCTTTACTGAAACCGCTAGTCTGTAACAGATTTTCCTCCACTATATCCTCTCCTCGCTCTGTTCAGGTTGAGGGTCAGGAGGAGTATGAAATCAACTCCATCATCGATTCTCGAATCTCCCGGGGGAAGTTACAATATCTTTTTGACTGGAAGGGATATGGTCCTGAGGAGAGGACTTGGGTACCTCAGGAGGATGTACATGCTCCTCGCCTCCGCAGGGCTTTTAACTCCCGTTTTCCATCTCGTCCCGGTTCCTTCCGCCCGGTGGGCGTTTCTGAGAGGGGGGGTACTGTCAGGGTACCTGTAGTCTCTACCTCAGAGGAGGTGAGAGACTTAGACGTTTATCCTCCCAGAGGGGTTGTTTCTTCCGTTCCTCGCGGTTCTCTCGGCCATTTACAAGCCGACCGCGAGGGATCCACTTCCTTATATGACGTGACGCTCAGTAGTCGACGTCATGACGCCAACCCGGGTCGACCTGTCAGTCAAGTCCCGAGCACTAATCAGGACTCGTCGGGGGCGTGATTACCCTCTAGAATCAAGGTATAAAGTAAGGCTTTCGGCATCTGCTCATTGCCCTGTCGTGGTTCTAGCCTGTCTAGTCACTCAGTGCTCTTGTATTCTAGTTGTCTCTTTGGTTCTGACCCGGCTTGTTTGTACTACCCTGTTTATCTCTGTTACCCTTTGACTCGGCTTGTCTCTCGCTTACCTGTCCTCTCGTTCCCTCGACCTCGGCTTGTTCCTAGACCATTCTCTACTTACTCCTTACGTTAAGTCCGGCCATTCTAAGGTCCGGTATACGTACCTACCACCTGTTTGTACTCTGCGTGTTGGATCCCTGTCCCGATCCTGACACACTGACACAGAGCAGAATAGGGACTGTTCCCCCTACATAGGGTCACATGGCAGATATGGATTGACACCTGTCCTCAGGGACCCTTATACACACTGACACAGAGCAGAATAGGGACTGTTCCCTCTACATAGGGTCACTCGGCAGATATGGATTGACACCTGTCCTCAGGGACCCTGATACACACTGACACAGAGCAGAATAGGGACTGTTCCCTCTACATAGGGTCACTTGGCAGATATGGATTGACACCTGTCCTCAGGGACCCTGATACACACTGACACAGAGCAGAATAGGGACTGTTCCCCCTACATAGGGTCACTTGGCAGATATGGATTGACACCTGTCCTCATGGACCCTGATATCCCATCCCAGTTAAGGGAGACACCCTTGGCCGTTGAGGCCATAGATGGTAGACCTTTAGTTGAGCCTGTTATTTTCCGTGAAACCATACCCGTTAAATTAACTGTTGGTATCTTACACGAGGAAGACATATCTTTATTGCTTATTTCTTCTCCTTCTGTTCCCATAGTCCTGGGGTACCCTTGGTTAAAAAAACATAACCCTATTATTGATTGGGAATTAGGGGAGATAATCTCATGGGGTCAGGGTTGTCAGGACAGGTGCTTACGGACAGTGTCACCGCTTTGCGCAGTTAACACACCGATTAATTCTACCTACTCTACAGAGGTACAAATACCGCCCCTGTACCTGGATTTAAAGGCAGTATTTGACAAAAAGAATGCTGATACTTTACCTCCACACAGGTCTTTTGATTGTAAGATTAATCTACTACCTGGTACTATGCCCCCCAGGAGTAATGTATATCCTTTGTCCACTAAAGAGAACTTAGTCTTAGAGGAGTATATTCGTGAGAACCTTGAAAAAGGATTCATTAGGAGATCCTCCTCTCCTGCCGGGGCTGGGTTTTTTTTTGTTAAAAAGAAGGATGGTACACTAAGACCTTGCATTGATTATCGAGGTTTGAACAAAATAACCATTAGAAATGCCTACCCAATTCCTTTGATTACCGAGCTCTTTGATCGTCTAAAAGGCTCCAAGATTTTCACCAAGTTAGATCTCAGAGGGGCGTATAACTTGGTGAGAATTCAGCAGGGACACGAGTGGATGACGGCGTTCAATACCCGTTATGGGCACTATGAATACACAGTAATGCCTTTTGGCATCTGTAATGCACCGGCAGTATTTCAGGACCTGATCAATGAAGTTCTTAGGGAATTTCAACATGACTGCGTTATTGTATATCTGGATGATATACTTATACACTCTAGAGAGATTGAGACTCACCACAGACAAGTCAGAAGGGTATTGTGCAAGCTTCTTCAACATGGCCTGTACTGCAAATTGGAGAAATGCAGCTTTGACCAATCCCAGATAAACTTTCTTGGTTATGTGATTTCTGGGGAAGGGTTTAAGATGGACCTGGATAAGCTCCAGTCCATTTTGGATTGGCCTTTACCCAGGGGCCTCAAGGCCATTCAGAGGTTTATTGGATTCTCCAACTATTATAGGCGCTTCATTAAGGGTTACTCTTCAATTATAGCTCCTATTACCAATATGACCAGACAGGGGGCTGACACTAAGAACTGGTCTACTGAAACCCTCCTTGCCTTCAAAACACTCAAGGAACTGTTTGCTTCTGCACCAATTTTAGTTCACCCTGATACGACTCTGCCTTTCCTACTCGAGGTAGATGCCTCAGAGACAGGTATAGGTGCTATCCTGTCCCAAAGGTTAGGTGTGGATAAGCCCTTACATCCATGTGGTTTTTTTTCCAAGAAACTATCAGGCCCTGAGAACAGATATGACATTGGTGACAGGGAACTACTAGCAGTTATCATGGCTTTAAAGGAGTGGAGACATTTATTGGAGGGCACCTTACATCCTGTTACTATTTTGACAGACCACAAGAACCTGTCCTATATTGGGGAGGCCAAGCGCTTGTCCTCCAGGCAAGCTCGTTGGTCTTTATTCCTCACGCATTTCAATTACGCGCTCACTTATAGACCTGGTTCTAAGAATTCTAAAGCCGATGCTTTGTCTCGACAATATGAACCTTCTGCGATATCTGAGCCGGTTTTGTCTTCTATAGTACCCAGGTGCAATATTATCGCCAACACGAGTCTTAAGAGTCACTCTCCGTTGCTTGGTCAGATCATGAAGTTGCAGCATCTGGCGCCTAGACAGACTCCTGGGGCAAGGCATTTCGTTCCTCCTGAACTCCAACTGGAACTCTTACAGTGTTTTCACAACAGTAAGGCGGCTGGGCATCCGGGTATTCGCAAGACATGTTCCTTGATCTCTAAAGATTTCTGGTGGCCTTCTTTACGGAAGGATATTAGGGATTTCATCGGAGCATGTGAGGTCTGTATGAAGACTAAGCAACCTCATACGCTTCCATGTGGGTTGTTACATCCCTTGAACATTCCAGAGAGACCATGGTCCTGTTTGGCTATGGACTTCATTGTAGATTTGCCTGTTTCTAAAAAACAGACTGTGATCCTCACGGTGGTTGATAGGTTTACTAAGATGGCTCATTTCGTGCCCTTAACTAAACTCCCGACTTCTCCTGAATTGGCGGAGATATTCGCGAGAGAGATTTTTCGCTTACATGGGATACCTTCCGAAATTGTTTCCGATAGAGGTTCCCAATTTGTTTCACGTTTTTGGAGATCCTTCTGTTCTCAACTAGGCATCAAATTGAATTTTTCTTCTGCCTATCACCCTCAGTCTAACGGAGCTGCTGAACGTACCAATCAAAAGATTGAACAATATTTGCGTTGTTTTGTTTCTGAACACCAGGACGATTGGGTCGGTTTGATTCCTTGGGCGGAGTTTGCACACAATAATCTCGTTTGTGATTCTACTCGTTCCAGTCCCTTCTTCATGAATTATGGCTTTCATCCTTCCATTCTTCCCTCGGTTTCTCCTTCCCAAGGGGTACCGTCGGTTGATGTTCATGTTGCCAATTTGAGGAAGTTGTGGGATCAGACTCGACAAATTCTCCTACATAATTCCATGTTGTTCAAGAAACACGCTGATAAGCACAGAAGGGCGGCTCCGGTTTTTGTTCCAGGTGATAGGGTATGGTTGAGTACTAGAAACATTCGTTTGAAGGTTCCTTCTATGAAATTCGCTCCTCGTTACATTGGCTCTTAAAGGGTTCTGACTCGAATTAACCCAGTTGCGTATCGCCTAGCTCTTCCAGCTGCCTTACGCATTCCTAACTCCTTTCATGTTTCTTTACTGAAACCGCTAGTCTGTAACAGATTTTCCTCCACTATATCCTCTCCTCGCTCTGTTCAGGTTGAGGGTCAGGAGGAGTATGAAATCAACTCCATCATCGATTCTCGAATCTCCCGGGGGAAGTTACAATATCTTATTGACTGGAAGGGATATGGTCCTGAGGAGAGGACTTGGGTACCTCAGGAGGATGTACATGCTCCTCGCCTCCGCAGGGCTTTTCACTCCCGTTTTCCATCTCGTCCGGTTCCTTCCGCCCGGTGGGCGTTTCTGAGAGGGGGGGTACTGTCAGGGTACCTGTAGTCTCTACCTCAGAGGAGGTGAGAGACTTAGACGTTTATCCTCCCAGAGGGGTTGTTTCTTCCGTTCCTCGCGGTTCTCTCGGCCATTTACAAGCCGACCGCGAGGGATCCACTTCCTTATATGACGTGACGCTCAGTAGTCGACGTCATGACGCCAACCCGGGTCGACCTGTCAGTCAAGTCCCGAGCACTAATCAGGACTTGTCGGGGGCATGATTACCCTCTAGAATCAAGGTATAAAGTAAGGCTTTCGGCATCTGCTCATTGCCCTGTCGTGGTTCTAGCCTGTCTAGTCACTCAGTGCTCTTGTATTCTAGTTGTCTCTTTGGTTCTGACCCGGCTTGTTTGTACTACCCTGTTTATCTCTGTTACCCTTTGACTCGGCTTGTCTCTCGCTTACCTGTCCTCTCGTTCCCTCGACCTCGGCTTGTTCCTAGACCATTCTCTACTTACTCCTTACGTTAAGTCCGGCCATTCTAAGGTCCGGTATACGTACCTACCACCTGTTTGTACTCTGCGTGTTGGATCCCTGTCCCGATCCTGACACACTGACACAGAGCAGAATAGGGACTGTTCCCCCTACATAGGGTCACATGGCAGATATGGATTGACACCTGTCCTCAGGGACCCTGATACACACTGACACAGAGCAGAATAGGGACTGTTCCCTCTACATAGGGTCACTTGGCAGATATGGATTGACACCTGTCCTCAGGGACCCTGATACACACTGACACAGAGCAGAATAGGGACTGTTCCCTCTACATAGGGTCACTTGGCAGATATGGATTGACACCTGTCCTCAGGGACCCTGATACACACTGACACAGAGCAGAATAGGGACTGTTCCCCCTACATAGGGTCACTTGGCAGATATGGATTGACACCTGTCCTCAGGGACCCTGATACACACTGACACAGAGCAGAATAGGGACTGTTCCCTCTACATAGGGTCACTTGGCAGTAAGGCGGCTGGGCATCCGGGTATTCGCAAGACATGTTCCTTGATCTCTAAAGATTTCTGGTGGCCTTCTTTACGGAAGGATATTAGGGATTTCATCGGAGCATGTGAGGTCTGTATGAAGACTAAGCAACCTCATACGCTTCCATGTGGGTTGTCCTCAGGGACCCTGATACACACTGACACAGAGCAGAATAGGGACTGTTCCCCCTACATAGGGTCACTTGGCAGATATGGATTGACACCTGTCCTCAGGGACCCTGATACACACTGACACAGAGCAGAATAGGGACTGTTCCCTCTACATAGGGTCACTTGGCAGTAAGGCGGCTGGGCATCCGGGTATTCGCAAGACATGTTCCTTGATCTCTAAAGATTTCTGGTGGCCTTCTTTACGGAAGGATATTAGGGATTTCATCGGAGCATGTGAGGTCTGTATGAAGACTAAGCAACCTCATACGCTTCCATGTGGGTTGTTACATCCCTTGAACATTCCAGAGAGACCATGGTCCTGTTTGGCTATGGACTTCATTGTAGATTTGCCTGTTTCTAAAAAACAGACTGTGATCCTCACGGTGGTTGATAGGTTTACTAAGATGGCTCATTTCGTGCCCTTAACTAAACTCCCGACTTCTCCTGAATTGGCGGACCCTGATACACACTGACACAGAGCAGAATAGGGACTGTTCCCCCTACATAGGGTCACTTGGCAGATATGGATTGACACCTGTCCTCAGGGACCCTGATACACACTGACACAGAGCAGAATAGGGACTGTTCCCCCTACATAGGGTCACTTGGCAGATATGTATTGACACCTGTTCTCAGAGACCCTGATACACACTGACACAGAGCAGAATAGCGACTGTTCCTCCTACATTGGGTCACTTGGCAGATATGGATTGACACCTGTCCTCAGAGACCCTGATAAACACTGACACAGAGCAGAATAGGGACTGTTCCCCCTACATAGGGTCACATGGCAGATATGGATTGACACCTGTCCTCAGGGACCCTGATACACACTGACACAGAGCAGAATAGGGACTGTTCCCTCTACATAGGGTCACTTGGCAGATATGGATTGACACCTGTCCTCAGAGACCCTGATAAACACTGACACAGAGCAGAATAGGGACTGTTCCCCCTACATAGGGTCACTTGGCAGATATGTATTGACACCTGTCCTCAGAGACCCTGATACACACTGACACAGAGCATAATATGGACTGTTCCCCCTACATAGGGTCACTTGGCAGATATGGATTGGCACCTGTCCTCAGGGACCCTGATACACACTGACACAGAGCAGAATAGCGACTGTTCCTCCTACATTGGGTCACTTGGCAGATATGGATTGACACCTGTCCTCAGAGACCCTGATAAACACTGACACAGAGCAGAATAGGGAATATTCACTAAATGCCAAACATTGGTATACAGGGGAATATTCAGTAAATAAGGATAAGGGGGGGGACCTACTGTCCTCTCCCCCGGCCCCCACCCCTGCACGGTGGGTGGGGGCCATAAATCACAATGGGGGGACGTACTGTCCTCCCGCCCGCCCCAGCCGTGAGCGGTGGGTGGGGGCCATAAAAATAATGAGGGGGGGGACCTACTGTATGATGTTGTATCGATCAGGTAGTGTAAGGGTTACGCCCGCTTCACAGTGACAGACCAAACTCCCCGTTTAACGCTCCGCAAACAACCGCAAACAATCCATTTGCACAACCGCAAACTCCCCATTTGCACAAGGTTGGATACCAAGCTAGCCATGTCATTGTCCTCACTGATGTCATTGAAGGTCTCTTCCTCCACCCAGCCACGTACAACACCAAGGGTCCCCGAAAGGTGACAAGAAGCCCCCTGGGACACCTGCTGTGTTTGGTCTTCCACCTCCTCAAAGACACCTTTCTCCTCTGACTTCTCTTCTTCAGACTCCTCTCTTTGCGTTGCCTCTCTCTGCGTTATTATAAGGTGTGTTAAGTAGTACTATTCTTATCAGTTTAATCCCTGTTACGAGTAGAGGACTATTTCCTTGTTTCGCCAAAAACCTTCAAAGATGGAAAAAGCGGTATGAGTGGAAGAAACTAGGAAATGTGGTCAGGTGGTGGTGCCAGCCCCGAGGGCTTGTACCCAGGTATGCTAATAATCTGAAAAAAATCTCCCAAGAAGGAGATCTAAAACTGGCATAGGAAAAGGTTAGACAACTATAATAAAGTGATACCTACAAATCCTAGTGAGCATAGGTGTATAATAGAGGGAGAAAGGGAAAGCAGAGTAATGCTTCCTAATACCGTGGTTAGTACCCTTTGTTAAATTAAATTGAGTAATGGACAAAAGTCTTTATTGTATCATTTATAAATAACAAAGGGATACTATACTCATTCCCCTATAGTGGCTAATTGTGTAATAATGGTAATACTATTACCTATTATATAATATTGCCAGGGGCAAGGAAATTCCCTCTAAATAGATGGGTATAGGCAGAGAGTATGGAGACCGGAGTGATGCTGTCATAAAAAGTGTCAATAAGGTGATATAAAGTTAAATGTATCACAGACACACAGCCACCCTTTCTCTTAGCTAGTTTCCAGAAAAGCTGGATAGGTAGAAGGGCTATAAAGACTCAGAGAGGTCTAAGAAGAATCCTCTAAACTAGCCCTAATCTCCTTAAACACCTTCAAGGGTGTTCTAAGCTAAAGCTCAATCTAAACGTTTAAATGTGATAACAAATAAACCGTGCTTTCCTAGGCGCTCAAATTTGTAATTTGGTGAAGAACCTGGTTCCGCTAAGCAGCTCGACACACGTGAAGGTACCTCCAACCTTAACACAATAACATGCAGAATAGTGGGGTAATGAAAGTAGAAAAGGTCACAACAAACAAGACCCAGTGGAGCGCTAATGTAATGTATAAACTCACCCTTTTAAAAAGGGATATGAAATTCAAGGGAATCTGGAGAGAGAATATAATGGAGACAATAGTGTAGTATGTATGGACTTGAGGTACATAAAGAGAGGAATCTATATGTAACACACTCACATGGTACAGAGCCTGAAAACGATAGGCTCAAATCACAAGCGCAGGGGTGTTTTAAAGCAAACACCAAGCCTCTTCAATGGTTTAGTAGCAATCCTCAAAGAAAGGGAGAGATAAGGGGACAATGGACCAAAGTCCTAGTGTGTTATCCTCAACCCAGAGTGGTATCAAAACAAGTATAAATGCTTGCTCACCTTTTTGAGAGCCAATTCAAACTGGGCTCTCAGTGTGATAGGTAGTGTGCCTTTAAGAGGGCACTGCTCTTCTTTGTAGCAGGAAAGTAGATGCAGGTCGTAGGCTCAAATGTATAAAAGAAACTTTTTATTTTAAACACTTACATAAAATATAAATAAAAAGGTTCCCATAAAATTATGGTGTAAAAATGAGTCCTCTTCCGAGACGCGTTTCGCCTTATGCAAAGGCTTTTTCAATCGGTATCCTGCTAGTGTCTTCCTGCTGTTTAAATATCCAGAGAGTCCTTCCTATTGGTTCTTACCGACTTCCGGATGACCAAATATGGTAAGGGGTGTTCCGATCAGCTGTTCGTGAGGTCTCGTAATTCCGGAAGTGACGTATCGCCCTTGCCGCGACGTCACTTCCGTTTCAACCGTAGCCGCCATTTTGGTTAGTGGCAAGCTTCAGGCTCATTCGCATAGCATTAGTGTTGTGGAATACAACGTAAAAAGAAAGGGAAAAAGGGATCAGTTTAACATCTTGATTACATGGGTGTATTAATAAGACAATAAGCCCAATAAGAGTATGTTTGGAAGGAAATAGATTTCATATTCAGCAACTGCCTATATTCGGCTGTGTAAATAGATAGTCATTTTGATCTTATATCTGGGTTCTTAAATATATAAGAAAATTTACAATGATACTGCTTTAAAGGGATACGGCAATCTCTATTAGGCTGTGTAAATAAATTGTCTTTTCAATCTTTAGACTGTTGGTTACATAGGTGAATTTTCGATAACAATGCTGTCTTAAAGGGATATACACCCAATTGATGTTTAGTAAAATAGAAACGTCAATTGCAGACGTGTGTCACCCATATAAAGTATCCTATTCTGATAAATATATACATACATTACTCAAATGTATATATGAATCCTAAGTGATGTTTATTGTCTTAAAGAGATACAGTGTCAATTCAATTATTATAAAAAAAGAAAAAAAAAAAAAAAGGAAAAAATTGTATTGATAAATAAAATTACAACTTATATATTTCGTCATAGTGAGGACCATATGAAGACTGAGATGAAGGGGAAAAAAAAAGGAAAAAACATTTTATAAAAAATGACAAAGTTCAAAATCAAGATTAAGACCTCTAGGGTGTAGAGTGTCCAATTCGAATATCCACTTCATCTCAGCCTTCCCCATTTTCCTCACCAAGTCATCACCTCTCCAATCTGTGACTACCTTTTGGATGCCCTTAAATTGTATCCCTTTTGGATCGCTATTATGCATATTTTTAAAATGAAGTGATACGCTGTGTTTCATAAATCCATTTTTCACATTTCTGACGTGTTCCTGTATTCTCACCTGCAGAGGGCGTATTGTCCGCCCAATGTATAGGAGGCCACATGGGCACGTCAGCATGTAAATTACCCTTTTGGTGTGGCAGGTGATAATGTCCTTTATTTTATAGTTCTTATTAGGATCATTCGGATTTGCAAATTCCTTAATTGTTCTTTTAGGGTTATTGGTGTGCCTACAGGCCCCACAGACACCACAACCATAGAACCCTTTAGATTCATTAAAAGGGTTTAACACTTCTTTAGCTCTGGTCGAATTATTATTGGAAAGACTATTTCTTAAATTAGATACTCCCCTATAAATTACTTTGGGTTTCTCCGGTAGGAGAGTGTTTAATAGCTCATCATTTTTAAGGATAGGCCAATGTTTATGGATTACTTTTTTAACTTGTTTGCTCTGTATGTTAAAATCGCAAATGAAGGCCAATTCGCTGTTTGCAGAGGTGGTAGGTTTCACTTTATATTTCAAAAGGGATTCTCTTTCTCTAAGACTTATCTCATCATAAGCACTGTCAAGTAACTGTCTATCATATCCCTTATCTATGAAGTCCGTCATGATCTTTTGTGCTTGTTTATGAAATGTAGCAATATCGGTGCAGTTACGTCTTACTCTGAGAAGTTGTGCCTTAGGCGCATTAAGGAGCCAAGGTGAGTAATGGCAACTCTTGCCCTCGATGTAACTGTTTACATCAACCTTCTTAAAGAAGGTACTGGTCTTAATGGTGTTACTTTCGATAAAAATGTTGAGGTCGAGGAATTCGACAGAGTTCTTACTGCTATTTCTGGTAAGCTTGATACCCCAATCATTGTTCTCAACACATGAAAAAAAGAGATCAAGGGACTCACTACTGCCCTTCCAGACAAAGAAAATATCGTCTATGTAACGATGATAGGACACCAGGTTTGCATCCCACCTACGGTCACCAAAAACAAAGTGATGTTCCCAGTATGACATAAACAAATTGGCGTAGCTGGGTGCAAACCTGGTGCCCATCGCCGTTCCACAGATCTGCAAATAAAATGCCTCACTGAACCAAAAATAGTTATTGTGGAGTATCCAATTAATTCCCTCCAGAATGAAATCAATCTGAGATTGTGGGAAAAGTCCAGATCTCTCGAGGAAAAACTTTGTCGCTTCACATCCTCTATTATGTTGTATGATGGTATACAAGGAGTGAACGTCGGCTGTAACTAGCCAGCATTCACCATCCCATATAACATCTTTAAGGACCTGCAGGACATTAATGGTGTCTTTTAAATGGCCTTTACAGTTCTTCACTATAGGCTGTTGGCATTGGTCGATGTATTGGGAAAGCCTACTCGATATAGATCCTATTCCTGAGATGATGGGGCACCCAGGGGGTTTGGTGATGTGTTTATGGATCTTTGGCAAGTAATAGAAAACAGGGATCCTGGGATGATGGATGTTTAGAAATTCTGATTCTTTTTTATTCAGGATACCTTCTAACTTGCCTTTGTCAAGCAATTTAGTATAGCTGACTTTAATTTCACTAGTGGGGTCTTTATTTAAAACGATGTATGTTGCAGTGTCGCCAAGTAACCTATTCGACTCTGCAATATAGTCATCTTTCTCGATAAGGACAATCCCCCCCCCCTTATCGGCCGGTTTAATGACCAGTGTGTTGTCATTTTTGAACTTCTTTAGACTGTCTCTTTCTTGGAAGGTAAGATTATATTCATTCTTCCCGATGGGTTTGATACGTTTGATATCCCTCATAACCATTTTTTCAAATGTTGACATCTCATCAGAGATGCAAAACTTGGGAAAAAAACTGGATTTCTCTTTAAGTTCCGTATGCACAAATTCATCATTTATTTCACTTGGCATAGGTCTTGTTGATGGTTTCTTATGGAAGAATTTTTTCAAACACATTTTTCTTTTAAACCTATTAAGGTCCAAATAGGTGCTAAATTTATCTAGTGTTCTAGTCGGGGCAAATTTAAGGCCCTTTTCAAGTAATGATTGTTGGGATTTAGAGAGCACTCTATTTGTGAGGTTAAAGATACCATTCTTGATTATTTTTTGTCTCTTTTTCCTCTTTTGTAAAGATACTCCTCCTCTAATTCCCCTTCCTCTATGGATCTCCGCCTCTTTCCTAGTGGGGAGCATTTGTATCTCTCCCTTTCCTGGAGTTCCCAAAAATCCTCTTGTCTTGGTGAACGGTCTAGGTGTGCAAATCTGTTATATAGAGGAACATTATCCTCCTTTTTTCTCTCAGGTCTATTCAAATATGGTTGGCGTTTATCGAAATACACACTCTGTTTTTTCCATCTATATGTGTCCCTTCCATCAGAGTGGTCATTTCTTTTTTTATTATTGGGGGAAACAGCGTTTCTTCTACCATAGCTATAGTTGGCCTCCGCTTTATAACTTGATCTATTCGTTATCTTAGTTTGGGGTTCTTTGTGAAAAGAAGTATCACTATTAGAGTGCCTCCTACCAGAGAGACCTTTGTGGGTGTTTGAATGGTAAGATATACTTCTATCAGGAATGTTTCTTTTAGGGTACTTTGTTCTTTGAGAATTATTTACATTATTATAGTTATATTTGGAGTATGTCCTGACTCTATTATTGGCATAATCGTTTTTATCCCTCAAGTATTTTCTCTTTTTTGTTTCAATTACAGTTTTTTCCATTTTTTCTAAATTGTCTTTTATGTCCTCTGTAATAGAGGTATATTCTTCTGAGGAGGTATTATTTATTAGATAATTCTGTAGTTCATCAATTTTTTTATCTAGTTTTGTCAGATTATGCCGGCGTCTCTCAATAATTAAGTCCATTAATCCAAAAGAAAAACTCTCTAATTTGTTATTCCATTCGGTCATAAAGTCTTCTTCCTCTTGGTCAAAGGAAGGATCCTTTGAAAACCTTAGACCTCTTGGTGTGATCTTCTCTCTATTATATTTCTCAAGGGTTGCTATTTCCCACTTATTTTTAATCTCTTTCCCTAATGTTTTCTCTAACATAAATCTACAGTCTTGTAGTTGTATTTTATGTGATTGATTCGTACTCATGGCATCTAGTTCTTCATCATTAAACAGAGCATCAATGTTTTTACTGCATCTGTTTCTATTTTCAAATAACGACATTATGTAAATGGCAGCCTGCACAGGTACAGAGGTAATTTAACAACAAAAAAGTGATAACAAATAAACCGTGCTTTCCTAGGCGCTCAAATTTGTAATTTGGTGAAGAACCTGGTTCCGCTAAGCAGCTCGACACACGTGAAGGTACCTCCAACCTTAACACAATAACATGCAGAATAGTGGGGTAATGAAAGTAGAAAAGGTCACAACAAACAAGACCCAGTGGAGCGCTAATGTAATGTATAAACTCACCCTTTTAAAAAGGGATATGAAATTCAAGGGAATCTGGAGAGAGAATATAATGGAGACAATAGTGTAGTATGTATGGACTTGAGGTACATAAAGAGAGGAATCTATATGTAACACACTCACATGGTACAGAGCCTGAAAACGATAGGCTCAAATCACAAGCGCAGGGGTGTTTTAAAGCAAACACCAAGCCTCTTCAATGGTTTAGTAGCAATCCTCAAAGAAAGGGAGAGATAAGGGGACAATGGACCAAAGTCCTAGTGTGTTATCCTCAACCCAGAGTGGTATCAAAACAAGTATAAATGCTTGCTCACCTTTTTGAGAGCCAATTCAAACTGGGCTCTCAGTGTGATAGGTAGTGTGCCTTTAAGAGGGCACTGCTCTTCTTTGTAGCAGGAAAGTAGATGCAGGTCGTAGGCTCAAATGTATAAAAGAAACTTTTTATTTTAAACACTTACATAAAATATAAATAAAAAGGTTCCCATAAAATTATGGTGTAAAAACCATAAAAAACTAGGCATCAAATTGAATTTTTCTTCTGCCTATCACCCTCAGTCTAACGGAGCTGCTGAACGTACCAATCAAAAGATTGAACAATATTTGCGTTGTTTTGTTTCTGAACACCAGGACGATTGGGTCGGTTTGATTCCTTGGGCGGAGTTTGCACACAATAATCTCGTTTGTGATTCTACTCGTTCCAGTCCCTTCTTCATGAATTATGGCTTTCATCCTTCCATTCTTCCCTCGGTTTCTCCTTCCCAAGGGGTACCGTCGGTTGATGTTCATGTTGCCAATTTGAGGAAGTTGTGGGATCAGACTCGACAAATTCTCCTACATAATTCCATGTTGTTCAAGAAACACGCTGATAAGCACAGAAGGGCGGCTCCGGTTTTTGTTCCAGGTGATAGGGTATGGTTGAGTACTAGAAACATTCGTTTGAAGGTTCCTTCTATGAAATTCGCTCCTCGTTACATTGGCTCTTAAAGGGTTCTGACTCGAATTAACCCAGTTGCGTATCGCCTAGCTCTTCCAGCTGCCTTACGCATTCCTAACTCCTTTCATGTTTCTTTACTGAAACCGCTAGTCTGTAACAGATTTTCCTCCACTATATCCTCTCCTCGCTCTGTTCAGGTTGAGGGTCAGGAGGAGTATGAAATCAACTCCATCATCGATTCTCGAATCTCCCGGGGGAAGTTACAATATCTTATTGACTGGAAGGGATATGGTCCTGAGGAGAGGACTTGGGTACCTCAGGAGGATGTACATGCTCCTCGCCTCCGCAGGGCTTTTCACTCCCGTTTTCCATCTCGTCCCGGTTCCTTCCGCCCGGTGGGCGTTTCTGAGAGGGGGGGTACTGTCAGGGTACCTGTAGTCTCTACCTCAGAGGAGGTGAGAGACTTAGACGTTTATCCTCCCAGAGGGGTTGTTTCTTCCGTTCCTCCCGGTTCTCTCGGCCATTTACAAGCCGACCGCGAGGGATCCACTTCCTTATATGACGTGACGCTCAGTAGTCGACGTCATGACGCCAACCCGGGTCGACCTGTCAGTCAAGTCCCGAGCACTAATCAGGACTCGTCGGGGGCATGATTACCCTCTAGAATCAAGGTATAAAGTAAGGCTTTCGGCATCTGCTCATTGCCCTGTCGTGGTTCTAGCCTGTCTAGTCACTCAGTGCTCTTGTATTCTAGTTGTCTCTTTGGTTCTGACCCGGCTTGTTTGTACTACCCTGTTTATCTCTGTTACCCTTTGACTCGGCTTGTCTCTCGCTTACGTGTCCTCTCGTTCCCTCGACCTCGGCTTGTTCCTAGACCATTCTCTACTTACTCCTTACGTTAAGTCCGGCCATTCTAAGGTCCGGTATACGTACCTACCACCTGTTTGTACTCTGCGTGTTGGATCCCTGTCCCGATCCTGACACACTGACACAGAGCAGAATAGGGACTGTTCCCCCTACATAGGGTCACATGGCAGATATGGATTGACACCTGTCCTCAGGGACCCTGATACACACTGACACAGAGCAGAATAGGGACTGTTCCCTCTACATAGGGTCACTTGGCAGATATGGATTGACACCTGTCCTCAGGGACCCTGATACACACTGACACAGAGCAGAATAGGGACTGTTCCCTCTACATAGGGTCACTTGGCAGATATGGATTGACACCTGTCCTCAGGGACCCTGATACACACTGACACAGAGCAGAATAGGGACTGTTCCCCCTACATAGGGTCACTTGGCAGATATGGATTGACACCTGTCCTCAGGGACCCTGATACACACTGACACAGAGCAGAATAGGGACTGTTCCCTCTACATAGGGTCACTTGGCAGATATGGATTGACACCTGTCCTCAGGGACCCTGATACACACTGACACAGAGCAGAATAGGGACTGTTCCCCCTACATAGGGTCACTTGGCAGATATGGATTGACACCTGTCCTCAGGGACCCTGATACACACTGACACAGAGCAGAATAGGGACTGTTCCCCCTACATAGGGTCACTTGGCAGATATGTATTGACACCTGTTCTCAGAGACCCTGATACACACTGACACAGAGCAGAATAGCGACTGTTCCTCCTACATTGGGTCACTTGGCAGATATGGATTGACACCTGTCCTCAGAGACCCTGATAAACACTGACACAGAGCAGAATAGGGACTGTTCCCCCTACATAGGGTCACTTGGCAGATATGTATTGACACCTGTCCTCAGAGACCCTGATACACACTGACACAGAGCATAATATGGACTGTTCCCCCTACATAGGGTCACTTGGCAGATATGGATTGGCACCTGTCCTCAGGGACCCTGATACACACTGACACAGAGCAGAATAGCGACTGTTCCTCCTACATTGGGTCACTTGGCAGATATGGATTGACACCTGTCCTCAGAGACCCTGATAAACACTGACACAGAGCAGAATAGGGAATATTCACTAAATGCCAAACATTGGTATACAGGGGAATATTCAGTAAATAAGGATAAGGGGGGGGACCTACTGTCCTCTCCCCCGGCCCCCACCCCTGCACGGTGGGTGGGGGCCATAAATCACAATGGGGGGACGTACTGTCCTCCCGCCCGCCCCAGCCGTGAGCGGTGGGTGGGGGCCATAAAAATAATGAGGGGGGGGGACCTACTGTATGATGTTGTATCGATCAGGTAGTGTAAGGGTTACGCCCGCTTCACAGTGACAGACCAAACTCCCCGTTTAACGCTCCGCAAACAACCGCAAACAATCCATTTGCACAACCGCAAACTCCCCATTTGCACAAGGTTGGATACCAAGCTAGCCATGTCATTGTCCTCACTGATGTCATTGAAGGTCTCTTCCTCCACCCAGCCACGTACAACACCAAGGGTCCCCGAAAGGTGACAAGAAGCCCCCTGGGACACCTGCTGTGTTTGGTCTTCCACCTCCTCAAAGACACCTTTCTCCTCTGACTTCTCTTCTTCAGACTCCTCTCTTTGCGTTGCCTCTCTCTGCGTTATTATAAGGTGTGTTAAGTAGTACTATTCTTATCAGTTTAATCCCTGTTACGAGTAGAGGACTATTTCCTTGTTTCGCCAAAAACCTTCAAAGATGGAAAAAGCGGTATGAGTGGAAGAAACTAGGAAATGTGGTCAGGTGGTGGTGCCAGCCCCGAGGGCTTGTACCCAGGTATGCTAATAATCTGAAAAAAATCTCCCAAGAAGGAGATCTAAAACTGGCATAGGAAAAGGTTAGACAACTATAATAAAGTGATACCTACAAATCCTAGTGAGCATAGGTGTATAATAGAGGGAGAAAGGGAAAGCAGAGTAATGCTTCCTAATACCGTGGTTAGTACCCTTTGTTAAATTAAATTGAGTAATGGACAAAAGTCTTTATTGTATCATTTATAAATAACAAAGGGATACTATACTCATTCCCCTATAGTGGCTAATTGTGTAATAATGGTAATACTATTACCTATTATATAATATTGCCAGGGGCAAGGAAATTCCCTCTAAATAGATGGGTATAGGCAGAGAGTATGGAGACCGGAGTGATGCTGTCATAAAAAGTGTCAATAAGGTGATATAAAGTTAAATGTATCACAGACACACAGCCACCCTTTCTCTTAGCTAGTTTCCAGAAAAGCTGGATAGGTAGAAGGGCTATAAAGACTCAGAGAGGTCTAAGAAGAATCCTCTAAACTAGCCCTAATCTCCTTAAACACCTTCAAGGGTGTTCTAAGCTAAAGCTCAATCTAAACGTTTAAATGACTGTCTGATTTCCCATCACAGATGCTGTCAAGGAATAACACTGTGCAAGACAAAGAGTGGGTCTAAGTGCCCATAGTGCAGTAAAGTGTCCCTAGTGAAGTGAAAAAGAGAATAACGAGCTGGCGCCCAAGAGAATAACGAGCTGGCGCCCTATCAGGGGACGTGTATATGGCATCGATTTTAGGAACCGTGAGTTGGAAAAAGATGCTTGGTCGGTCCTCCTACTTCAAATTTGGGGCACTGCGCATGCAATCTAATGTGCCACCAGATAGTAGTGGTGTGTTAAGTAGTACTATTCCTATCAGTTTAATCCCTGTTATGTGCCTTTTTTTTGGTTTGGTTTTAGAAGCCACAGTGCAGCACCAGAGGCCCGAACAATTAGGCATGTACACATGCCTGAAAAATTATGTATTGTTGCAGCCGCTGCTGTAGCAGTGGCCATAAAAATTGATGTTTGTTTCCCAGGCAGAAAGTGCCCTAAAAAATTGCGGCTTGAACCCTAGTTGGTGGCAGATAAGTCACGCAAGTCAACCGGCATTCAGAGCTAAAATACAGCAGCCTGTGGACCATTTTTAGCCCAAGGCAGCTCATCTCATCAGGCCTTTTTAGTCGAATGTATCCCCCACTGTCAGTCCCTTCGGGATCCATTATTATTCATTATTCCATTATTATTATTATTCATTATTATATGTAGGGAGAACAATTCGACCCCTCAAAATTAGGATAGCGGAACACATAAGGAATATTAGAAATGGAATGGAGACCCATAGTGTTCCGCTACATTTTAAACAAGCACACAACCAAAACCCAGAGCGCCTGTTTTTCTGTGCTATTAAAGAAGTAAAGAAAGATTGGAGAGGAGGGGACTATATAAAACAATTAGGAAAAGAAGAAATTAAATTTATTTATAATTTTAAAACATTAGTCCCCCACGGCCTCAACCTAGATTTTGAAGTTTGCCGTTTTAGATGAAAACTTTTAAAGCCCATTTTTTTTTTTTTTTTTTTTACATATACACCGTTTTTATATACACCTCTTTTATATGGTTACATTCTGTGCATAGCACGACATTGAAACACCTTCTTTTTACTGTAAATTATTGGTGAAATACTGTTTGCTAACTATGAGTATCTACATATCACCATATTCATCCTTGTCCGGAGAAAGTATCCTACTGCAAGTTTATGCACTTAATATTGTACATATGGGATGTCCTAGAGATTTTATGATGATTGACACTCCCACACAGCACGCATTGTATGCATTTTTAACATTGCCATTTTATACCTTTTTTTATTTCAATTGCCTATTAAAACTGAGATATACAAATATCCGGTTACTAGCTTACCCACTTCGTATTTATAATCATGTTTATACTACCATTTATTTTTACCAATTGGAGTATTCTTGGCAATATCTAAGAAATACCGGTAAGCCCTTTTTACATTGGTACATAAAGGGAAAAAATATATAGGTATGAAATGGTACACATTTGTAAGCACTTTAAGATACTTTATATATTCACTGGATACATAAATATAAAATTATGGCATCAGGTAATGGTGAATATAACTGCAAAAAAGTAATGCATTTCGATCCCTGACTACCCCTACCTATTCTTTGTCTCCCCTCTTCTTCTATTTTTCATTCGAGAAATATTTGGAGTTTAATAATATTGGGACTATATAAAGAACTTAAACGAACATTGTAAGTACTATCCAGAATGGAAATCGATGGCGGAGTGGAACGCAAGGATGCGTTCCAGCAGACAGACACATAGGAAGTCTGCGATCATCTCCTCTATGCATTCCAACGGTGGAACGCAAACCGGAAATGCGTAAGGAATAGACGCGACCCGGAAGTAATACACCTCACGAGTTAAGAAACGGATTTAAAAGGACGACAACCCCTAGGACACTAAACCAGCAACTGAGGAAGCCTCCCAGAGAGGCGAAACGCGTATTACTACTTTATCCAAGACTAACCAGTACAGACTGTAAGGTTTTTATTTATTTTTATTATATTTGTGCACTTTATGGAATAAAGCACTTTAATTACCACTACTGCATGCCTGTGATTGCAACCAAAGGAAGACTCTGCACACACAAAGGAGGGAGTGGGACCTCTGATACCCCACAAAGCTGATGATCTGAGCCGGATATTGATTGGCTCCTTGTTTGTGAGTGCAAATTTATTGGGATCCTATTGGGAATAATACAATTGCCCCTGTCAGTACCAACGATACTGCACTATTATTTGTTCCCTTTGTTTTTTATCCTGTTATAGGAACGATACTCACACCACCTGAATTTCTACTGTTATTTATATGTAAGATATTCCGTCTAATCTTTGTTTACCTTCGGGATCCATCCCTCATTCATCTTAATAAAGGTGAGGTAATCTAGACTTTTTTGACCTAGGCGACTTCTCTTCTCAGTGACAATACCTCCTGCTGCACTGAAGGTCATTTCTGACAGGACACTTGAAGCGGGGCAGGCCAGAAGTTCTATTGCAAATTGGGATAGCTCAGGCCACAGGTCAAGCCTGCACACCCAGTAGTCAAGGGGTTCATCGCTCCTCAGAGTGTCGATATCTGCAGTTATGGCGAGGTAGACTGCTACCTGTCGGTCGAGTCGTTCTCTGAGGGTGGATCCCGAAGGGTTGTGGCGATGCGTAGGACTTAAAAAGCTCTGCATGTCCTCCATCAACAACACGTCTTTAAAGCGTCCTGTCCTTGCCGGCGTGGGAGGATGACTTTCACCTCTTCCCCTGTTAGATTCCCGTTGTACTGTGACATCACGCTTATACGCTGTGTAAAGCATACTTTTTAATTTATTTTGCAAATGCTGCATCCTTTCCGACTTGTTCTAATTTGGTAACATTTCAGCCACTTTCTTCATATACCGGGGGTCTAGTAGCCTTTTTATACGAGGGTCCCTCAACAGGCACGACAACATGAAAGACCCAATTTGCACAAGGTTGGATGCCGAGCTACTCATTTCCCGTTCCTCCTCCTCAGTGATCTCAATGAAGGTATGTTCTTCCCCCAAGCCACGTACAACACCACGGGTACCAGATAGGTGACAACGAGCACCCTGGGATGCCTGTTGTGGTTGGTCTTCCTCCTCCTCCTCAAAGCCACATTCCTCCTCTGACTCCTCTTCCTCACAATCCTCTTCCAGCGTTGCCACAGGTCAAGCAAGCGATGCTGATAAGGCTGTTTCTGGTGGTGATGGTGACCACAACTCTTCCTCTTCACACTCATCTACGGAATGATCCAGCACTCTTCGCAGGGCACGCTCCAGGAAGAAAACAAATGGTATGATGTCGCTGATGGTGCCTTTGGTGCGACTGACTAGGTTTGTCACCTCCTCAAAAGGACGCATGAGCCTATAGGCATTGCGCATGAGCGTCCAGTAACGTGGCAAAAAACTTCCCAGCTCGCCAGAGACTGTCCTAGCACCCCGGTCATACAAATATTCATTAACGGCTTTTTCTTGTTGGAGCAGGCAGTTGAACATTAGGAGTGTTAAATTCCAACGTGTCGGGCTGTCGCAAATCAAGCGCCTCACGGGCATGCTGTTTCGCCACTGGATATCTGCAAAGTGCGCCATGACCGTGTAGGAACGCCTGAAATGGCCACACACCTTCCTGGCCTGCTTCAGGACGTCCTGTGGGCCTGTGTACTTATGCACAAAGCATTGTACGATCAGATTACACACATGTGCCATGCACGGCACATGTGTCAACTTGCCCAACTTCAATGCCGCCCACAAATTTGTTCCGTTGTCACAAACCACTTTGCCGTTCTCCAGTTGCTGCGGAGTCAGCCACTTTTCCACCTGTGCGTTCAGGGCGGACAGGAGTGCTTGTCCGGTGTGACTCTTTGCTTTCAAGCAAGTCAAACCCAAAACGGCGTGACACTGCCGTATCCGGGATGTCGAATAGTACCTGGGGAGCTGTGGGGGTGCCGTTGATGTGGAGCAAGACGCAGCAGCAGAAGAGGACTCAGCCAAGGAGGTTATGGAAGAGGATGGAGTAGGAGGAGTAGAGGAGGTGGCAGCAGGCCTGCCTGCAAGTCGTGGCGGTGTAACCAACCCCTCTGCAGAGCCACGCATTCCATGCTTGGCAGCCGTCAGCAGGTTTATCCAATGCGCAGTGTATAACTGCCCTGCCCATGCTTTGTAGACCAGGTATCAGTGGTCAGATGGACCCTTGCCCCAACACTGTGTGCCAGACATGCCAATACTTCCTTTTGCACAATCGAGTACAGGTTTGGGGATTGCCTTCTGTGCAAAGAAATTTCGTCCGGGTACCTTCCACTGCGGTATCCCAATAGCCACAAATTTTTTGAACGCCTCAGACTCCACCAGCTTGTATGGTAAAAGGTGGCGGGCTAATAGATCAGACAAGTCAGCTGTTAGACGCTGGGCAAGGACATTATTCTAGGGCAAAAGGGAATCACAGCACCACGACCACGACGGCCTCTGCGGGGTGGCCTGCCTCTGCCTGTCAGTTTTTTTGGATTAGTGGTACTATGCGTGCAAGCTACTGTGACACCAGATATGAGTGGCAATGTGCACTGGCAGAGGTTGGCAGAGTACACGCTGTATGCCTGACACCCGCTTGAAGACAAGTAACTGCTATTCAATCTATAACAGTGAAAAACGTTTTTTTGGTTTTAAATGCACGCTCTTGTGACACCAGATATGAGTGGCAAAGTGGACTGGCAGAGGTTGGCAGAGTACACGCTGAAGGCCTGACACCCGCTTGAAGAACACTGACTGCTATTAGCTTACAGTGAAAATCTTTTTTTCTTTTTAAAGGCACGCTATTGTGACACCAGATATGAGTGGCAAAGTACACTGGCAGAGGTTGGCAGAGTACACGCCGAAGGCCTGACACCTAGACGCTTGCAGACAACTAACTGCTATTCAATCTATTACAGTGAAGAAAACATTTTTGTTTTTAAATGCAAGCTATTGTGACACCAGATATGAGTGGTGGCACTGGGCAAGTGGGCACAGTATCCACTGTGAGCCTGACACAGAAGCTGGCAGGCAGGCAACTGCAATTACATTACACAGAAAATAAAAAGACTGATGTTCTAGCCCTAAAAAGGGCTTTTTTGGGAGCTGTCCTTACAGCAGAGATCAGATGAGTCCTTCAGGACTGTAGTGGACACTGAATACCCTAGCCTAGCTATCCATTTCCCTATCAAATGAGCAGCAGCTACACTTTCCCTCCTCTATCTAAGAATGCAGCTTCAGAATGAATCTAAAATGGATGCTGTACAGGAGGTGGGAGGGTCTGGAAGGGAGGGTCTGCAGCTAATTTGCTGGAATGTGTCTGCTGACTGTGAGGCACAGGGTCAAAGTTTACTCAATGATGACGAATAGGGGGCGGATCGAACCGCGCATGTGTTCGCCCGCCGTGGCGAACGCGAACACGCTATGTTCTCCGGGAACTATTCGCCAGCGAACAGTTCAGTACATCACTATATTTCAATCTGTTGGTTGCAGTGTGTTCAGGTTAAATATCCATTTCATCTCTGATTAACCTAAAGTTTTGGTAATGTCTCCTCCTCGCCATATCCCTAATATTTTTTGTCTTCCCAAAAGTTGTAGACCACTTTGGGTCTCGGTTATGGTTTAAGCTAAAGGATGGGACACACTATATCCGTAACAGTGGCGTACATACCAGGGTCGCAGGGGTCGCCACATACCAGGGTCGCAGGGGTCGCCACAGGGCCAGCCTCTTCTGCTGGGGGGCCCAGGAGCCGGCCACCTCCGGGCCCCCCGAGGCTGGCCCTGCTGTCACCCGGCTGGCGGGCGCGTGAGGGAGCACTGTCCCCTGGGTGCTCCCTCTTCAGCTCCCTCGCGCACCGCACTGAAACCGGAGCCGGAAGATGACGTCATCTTCCGGCTCCGGTATCAGTACGCGGCGCGCAAGGGAGCTGAAGAGGGAGCACCCAGGGGACAGTGCTCCCTCGCGCGCGCGCCAGCCGGGTGACCAGCAACACCACGGGATCCCAGGGAATCCCCCCAGCTCTCACACAGGTGAGGAGGCTGGGGGGATTAAATTAAAAAAAAAAAACAGAAAAAACGTGTGTGTGTGTTTAGTGTGTGTGTTAGTGAGTGTGTGTGTGTGTGTTAGTGTTAGTGAGTGTGTTAGTGAGAGTGGTAGTGAGTGAGTGTGTTAGTGAGAGTGTTAGTGAGAGTGTTAGTGAGTGTGTTAATGTGAGTGTGTTAATGTGAGTGTGTCAATGTGAGTGTGTCAATGTGAGTGTGTTAATGTGAGTGTGTTAATGTGAGTGTGTTAGTGTTAGTGAGTGTGTTAGTGAGTGTGTTAGTGTTAGTGAGTGTGTTAGTGTTAGTGAGTGTGTTAGTGAGTGTGTTAGTGAGAGTGTGAGTGAGTGTTAGTGAGAGTGTGAGTGAGTGTTTTAGTGAGTGTGTTAGTGTTAGTGAGTGTGTTAGTGAGTGTGTTAGTGAGTGTGTTAGTGAGTGTGTGTGTGTGTTAGTGTTAGTGAGTGTGTTAGTGAGAGTGGTAGTGAGTGAGTGTGTTAGTGAGAGTGTTAGTGAGAGTGTTAGTGAGTGTGTTAATGTGAGTGTGTTAATGTGAGTGTGTCAATGTGAGTGTGTCAATGTGAGTGTGTTAATGTGAGTGTGTTAATGTGAGTGTGTTAGTGTTAGTGAGTGTGTTAGTGTTAGTGAGTGTGTTAGTGAGTGTGTTAGTGAGTGTGTTAGTGAGTGTGTTAGTGAGTGTGTTAGTGTTAGTGAGTGTGTTAATGTGAGTGTGTTAGTGAGTGTGTGAGTGTTAGTGAGTGAGTGAGTGTGTGTGTTAGTGAGTGTGTTAATGTGAGTGTGTTAGTGTTAGTGAGTGTGTTAGTGAGTGTGTTAGTGAGAGAGTGTGTTAGTGAGTGTGTTAGTGTGAGTGTGTTAGTGTGAGTGTGTTAGTGTGAGTGTGTTAGTGTGAGTGTGTTAGTGTGAGTGTGTTAGTGTTAGTGTGAGTGTGTTAGTGTGAGTGTGTTAGTGAGTGTGTTAGTGTGAGTGATTGTGTGAGTGATTGTGTGAGTGATTGTGTTAGTGAGTGTGTGAGTGAGTGTGTGAGTGAGTGTGTGTTAGTGAGTGTGTTAGTGTTAGTGAGTGTGTTAATGTGAGTGTGTTAGTGAGTGTGTGAGTGTTAGTGAGTGAGTGTGTGTGTTAGTGAGTGTGTTAATGTGAGTGTGTTAGTGTTAGTGAGTGTGTTAGTGAGTGTGTTAGTGTTAGTTTGTGTTAGTGTGTGTTAGTGAGAGAGTGTGTTAGTGTGAGTGTGTGAGTGTGTTAGTGTGAGTGTGTTAGTGTGAGTGTGTGAGTGAGTGTGTGAGTGAGTGAGTGTGTGAGTGAGTGAGTGTGTGAGTGAGTGTGTGAGTGAGTGTGTGAGTGAGTGTGTGAGTGAGTGTGTTAGTGAGTGTGTTAGTGAGTGTGTTAGTGAGTGTGTTAGTGTTAGTGAGTGTGTGTTAGTGAGTGTGTTTGTGTTAGTTTGTGTGTGTGTTAGTGAGTGTGTGAGTGTTAGTGAGTGAGTGTGTGTGTTAGTGAGTGTGTTAATGTGAGTGTGTTAGTGTTAGTGAGTGTGTTAGTGTGAGTGAGTGTGTGAGTGAGTGTGTGAGTGAGTGTGTGAGTGTGTGAGTGAGTGAGTGTGTGAGTGAGTGTGTGAGTGAGTGTGTTAGTGAGTGTGTTAGTGAGTGTGTTAGTGAGTGTGTTAGTGTTAGTGAGTGTGTTAGTGTGTGTTAGTGAGTGTGTTTGTGTTAGTTTGTGTGTGTGTGTTAGTTTGTGTGTGTGTTAGTGAGTGTGTTAGTGTGTGAGTGTGAGTGAGTGAGTGTGTGTTAGTGAGTGTGTGTTAGTGAGTGTGTGTTAGTGAGTGTGTTAGTGAGTGTGTTAGTGAGTGTGTTAGTGTGAGTGATTGTGTTAGTGAGTGTGTTAGTTTTAGAGTGTGTTAGTGTTAGTGTGTGTGTCTGTTACTGAGTATGTTTGTGTGCGTCTGTCACTGACAGGGCCGGATTAACATAGGGGCTGATGGAGCTGCAGCTCCAGGCCCAGGCCCATGGAATAGGCCCATTTAAAAAAAAAAAAAAAAAAAAAATTTTTTTTTTTTTTTTTTTTACACACTACTCTTAGGTTTGCCACCTGACTGGTATTTTACTGGTTTGCCACCAGACTGATATTTGAGGCTGCCTGGCCGTGCCAGTATTGCAGTAATACCGGCAATACAAATGCAGGTATTTTTCTCAGAATAAATGGAGATTACTCTTCAATACCAGCACCGGCCAGTAGGGGTCACTGTGTGTGGAGAGAGGCAGGGATAGGAAGTTACAGCATATCCCTGCCTCTCTCTACTACTTACTGATCCGTGGGGGAGCAGCAACACAGCACAGAGTCCAGACAGCAGCTCTACAGCTCAGGTAAGAGATGGGGGGAAAGGCAGCAGGGACACATGGGGACACTGAGACACTAGGGGACACATGTGGACACTGAGACACTAGGGGACACTGAGACACTAGGTGACATATGGGGACACTGAGACACTAGGGGACACAGACACTAGGGGACAAATGGGGACACAGAGACACTAGGACACATGGGGACACAGACACTGGGAGACCTGGAAACACCGAGACACTTGGGGACACTGGAAAACATGGGGACACTGAGACACTAGGGGACACTGGGACACATGGGGATGCTGAGACACATGGGGATGCTGAGACACATGGGGATGCTGAGACACATGGGGATGCTGTGAGACATAGGGACATTGGGAGACAATGAGACATTGGGACACAGAGACACTATGTCCCCATTTCTCCCAGTGTCCCCATGTCCCCCATCCAGTTTTGCTAGTGTCTCAGTGTCCCCAAGTCTCCCAGTGTCTGTGTCCCATGTCTCTTAGTGTGCCTTGTGCCCCCATGTGTCCCAGTGTCCTTATATGTCCCAGTGTCCCCATGTCTATGTCCACAAATGTCCCCATGTCTCCCAGTGTCCCCAAGTGTCTGTCTCCCAGCCAGTGTCCCCTAGTCTGCCAGTGTCCCCTAGTCTCCCAGTGTCCCCATGTCTCTGTGTCCCTAGTGTCTTAGTGTCCCCAAATGTTTCAGTGTCCCCATGTCTCCCAGTGTCTGTGTTCCTAGTGTCTCAGTGTGCCTAGTGTCCCCATGTCTCCAAGTGTCCCTATATGTCCCAGTGTCTATGGGGGCACATGTCTATGTCCACAACTGTCCCCATGTCTCCCAGTGTCCCCAAGTGTCTGTCTCCCAGCCAGTGCCCCCAGTGTCCCCTAGTCTCCCAGTGTCCCCTAGTCTACCAGTGTCTGTGTTCCCATGTCTCTGTGTCCCTAGTGTCTTAGTGTCCCCATATCTCCCAGTGTCTATGTCCCTAGTGTCTCAGTGTCCCCATTTCTCCCAGTTTCCCTAAATATTTCAGTTTCCCCATGTCTCTGTGTCCCCCGGTCTCTCAGTGTCCCTGGGTCTCTCAGTGTCCCCATGTCTCTCAGTGTCCCCATGTCTCACTGTGTCCCCAGTATCCTAGTGACATGGGGACACACTGAGACATTGGGACACTGGGAGAAATGGGGACACTGAGACACTGGGAGACTAGGGGACTGGGCGACATGGGGACACTGACACTGTGATACATAGGGACACTGAGACACTGGGTGACTTGCGAGACAGACACTGGGAGCAATCCATCTATACAGCAGAATCAAACTGTGAGTAGTTTGTTGGTGATTTTACAGAATTTTCTCTGATGTCACTCCTTGTGATTATACAAATGATTAAGGCTGGTATTTTTTTTCCAAGAAAGGTGTCAACCCTAACTACTCTTCACATGCTCTTGCTTAAAGGAGCACTATAGGGTCAGGAACACAATCATGTATTTCTGACCCTATTATGTTAAAACCACCACCCTGGCCCCTTCTTGCCTCCCTAAGTATAGTAAAATATAACTTGTATTCAAGTCTGCAGCTGCTGGCTCTGCCGCTGAACTGACTGTCTGCTGACATCAGACTGAGCAAATTACAATACTTCCCCATAGGATTGGCTGAGACTGTCAACTAGGCAGATCAGGGGCAGAGCCAGCACAAGCCCTGGCCAATCAGCATCTCCTCATAAAGATAAAATGAATCAATGCATCTGTATGAGGAAAGTTCAGTGTCTGCATGCAGAGGGTGGAGACACTGAATGACAGTGCTGCACACTAGGCAGTACTGTCCCAGGAAGCACCTCTAGCAGCCATCTAAGGAGTGGCCAGTGGAGTTATTTTCTCTGAAAAGACAGTGTTTACTGCAAAAGGCCTGAATGGAATGATTCTACTTACCAGAACAAATACAATAAGCTGTAGTTGTTATGGTGACTATAGTGTCCCTTTAAGTTTGGAAGCTTAAGAGGGATGTATGGGAACAAAACTTGTATGGACTGGCTGACAATAAAATTAGTTTAGGTAATGCAGACGCTTGTCTCTTTTAACACTGTGGCATGTCCCCTTTCTTCTACACTCACTACATACACCTTTTCTCTGTCCCAGACTATATACCAGGAACTTCTGCCTGCTAGTAAGAAAGTAAGGAGACAAGTGGACATGTGAGTGCTAGGGGACAGTCCTTAGAAAGCATGGAGTGAATGCATCATTAGACACATTTATGTCAAGCTCAGGGTGCTGCCTGCATAGTATGCCCTTAGTTGGACAGCCTGCAGGATTGGAGGGCAGCCTGACATGCATTCATGCCAGGCTGTCCTTCAAATTCTTTGGACAGACATGCCCCCTTTTTGGGCATGTTCTCCCCTTTTAGCAGGTCTGGTCACGTGATTCGCACCAATGGCCCACCCTTTTACCCCGCCCATTGACTTCCTGCTTCACTGGACACTGCTGTTAGGGGTTATGGATTTACTTGAAAGATGAAAGCATAAATTAGAGCGAGATTAGCATAGAGTATGTGTTTTCTTATAGCCGCATCCTATGAGTTTCCCTTCAGCAACATCTCCATCGGATACATGACGCTTGGGAGGTATGACTGTTTTAGTGTTTTTGGTCGATAAGATTCCGTAATTAGGCCTATCATAATTGTCAGCACCAGGCCCACTGTGCTCTTAATCCGGCCCTGGTCACTGAGTGTGTGTCTGTCAGTAAATGTGTGCGTCTGTTCATGAGAGTGTGTGTCTAAAGCACTTACCTTTCTCCAGCGCCGGGCTCCCTTGGCGCTGGGGATCTCTCCGTCCCGATCCGTCTCTCAGCTCTGAATGCACATGCGTGGCAAGAGCCACGCGCGCATTCAAACCGCCCATATAGGAAAGCATTACTCAATGCTTTCCTATGGACGTTCAGCGTCTTCTCACTGTGATTTTCACAGTGAGAATCGCAGAAAATCTTCTAGCGGCTGTCAATGAGACAGCCACTAGAGATGGATTAGCCCTCAGTGAAACATAGCAGTTTCTCTGAAACTGCTGATTTCAGCTGCAGGGTTAAAACTAGAGAGACCGGGCACCCAGACCACTTCGTTGAGCTGATTTGATCTGGGTGTCTGTAGTGGTCCTTTAAGTGTATGTGTTTATGCATGCACTGGCGTACATACCGCGGTCTCACGGGTCGCAGCCCTGCGACCAGGTGCCCGCCCGCCATGTGTTGCGGCCCCAGCCCGCGCAAAGTAAGCGGGGGGGGGGCCACAGATCAGTTTTCGCACCGGGGCCCCATGGGTTGTGTGTACGCCACTGATCCGTAACATTTTTTCTTTATATTGCTGACATGTTCGTCCAACATATTTAAGTCTACAGGGACATATCAATAAATAGACAACATTTGTGGAATGGCATGCAATAAATCTTTTTTTTTTTTTATTCTTTTGTTTTTGGTGCATGTTGCGTAACACATAACATAACATTCGTAGGTGCCACTTCCATGTGTTCAATTAATAGTTAAATATCTGGTATGGCATTCAGTATATTTGCACATTTTGTTGAGGTGGTGGTCTGTGTGGTTGTAACGGGGTGACCTATGTGTTCGTATTATACCTCCATGTCGTGTGTGGTTCTATTGGGAGCTCGGGGTGAAGCTTTTCTGTGGTCGTTTGTTGTATGTGTTTGGGTTATGTCATGGAGGTGCTGCTCCATTATGTTGTCCTATGTTACAACTGTATAAGCTGCCTGTCCGAGGAGCAAGTAATGGGTCGTGCTGCGTTGGCTATGGTAGTGTGGGGTTGTCGGTTGCCATGTGAGGTGTGTCGAGTGCTATGGGAGTCTATAAGTCATGTGGTATCCTGTTTGTGCCCCTGTGGTTTCTACCCCTGTACCCTGGGGCGTTAGGGGGGGAGGGGAAATGCGGTGGTGCGTGTACAGTCAGAGAGCACATTTTATGCCTGACATGTATGTCGGGGTTCTAGGGCATTTAAGGTTATGCCGCCTCTCTCGTGCGTTTGTGTGAGTAGGGTGTACCAGCAGGTGTGATACTTCACTATACGTTTGACATATTAATAAATGAGAAAAAAAAAAAGGTAGAAAAATCATGCATATCAACATTAGTAAAAAGGCGACTTTGTAAGGCCCATTAGTCACGGCAACAGCTGTATGTTCCTCTCTCTCTTTTCCTTTTTCCTTCTTTCCCCTTGTGGGGACATGTGGTTGTTAGTGTCCCTTCAGGTGGTGGAGTCCATATTTCTTCTTGGTTCTGGTGTGGTTGCTTCAGATTGGGAGCGAGGTGTTCCTAGTGCATGGGTTCCGTTTGTGGGTAGGCCCAGCGTTGTTAGCAGTGCATCTGTCGGGGCTGTGGCTTTATAGGATTGTCTGTCCTTTGTGACAGGGGTGTTTGGGGTTGCCCATCTAGCAATTAAAGCTTTTATGGAGAATTCTTCGGTCTCTTGTGCATATTTTAAACTTTTTTTTATGTGTCTCTTGTTTTGAGTATTTCTACAGGCTAAACGGGTGCCACAACCAAAGAAGCCCTTTTCTTTATTTAAAAAAGAAGATTTTTTTGGGACATTTTAATGTGATTTTTTTTAACCAATTTTTGTCTCAAATGCACTCTGAGTGCCTGGGAATCTCTTTGTTGCCTTAATGTGTTGGGATTGCTGGTCCTGGTCAGAAGCACCGATGGCTGCTGGGATTGAGTGCGGTTCCTATCACCTTTCTAATTACTGCTATAAGCCTAAAGTAAGTCCCTACAATACCGAGTCCTGAAGCTGAATGTCCCATATAGAGTTATTTTCTCCTCATAGTATGTCCATAACTGTACAATGTCCATGAAACCAACAAATGAATTGTTCTTTCCAAGGAAAGGAGATGGATGACTCCAGGTTGGATTTATTTTTTATAATCGGAAAGTGCTTTGTGGTATTAGATAGAAGAGAAGAGTTCCAAGCATTTAGTCAATTGCAGTCTATAAAACTGGCACATGCCTCCCAACAGTCTGGCAGGATCTTTCAGTTTTGCCATCTTTGGTGTCCCACATCTGGAGAAACCAGAGAACTAAACTCAACTTGACCAAAACTGAAATTCTGGTATTTCCCCCTTCAAGTGTTGCTACTCCTGTGTCTGTCTCCCTCCAAGTCAACGGTGCTAACATCAGCTCCCCCACGCAGACTCGCTGCCTAGGTGTTTTCTTTGACTCCAACCTCTCCTTCACGCCTCATGTTCAATATATTGCCAAATCCTGCCACTTCCATTGCGCATCCGACCCTACTTAATGCGAGATGCAACTAGGGCGCTGGTCCATTCCACTGTCCTTTCTCGCCTTGACTACTGTAATTTGCTTCTCAGTGGTTTTACCTGCTCCCAACTTGCACCATTACAGTCCATAATGAATGCTGTGGAGAGGTTTAACTTCCTGTCCGCCCGCACCGCCCAAGACTCACCCTTCTGTCAGTCCCTACATTGGCTTCCTGTAAGATATAGGGCTCAATTTAAAATTCTGGTTCTTGCTTTCAAATCGCTACATAATGCTGTTCCCACCTATCTATCCTCCCTAATACACAAGTATGTCCCGTCTAGGCCCTTACACTCTGCTGAAGACTTACGTCTATCTTCTGTTCATACTCCCACCTCTGATGCTTGCCTTAAAGACTTCTCGAGGGCTGCACCGTTCCTGTGGAACTTACTTTCCTCTTCCGTTAGATGCTCACTGTAGCGGAGAGCTGATACACAGTGATACACAGCTGATACACAGTGAGGCTCAGGAACAAGTATTAAAAATCAATAAGGCAATAATTCCAGCAGGCAAGACAATCCAATAATATCCCAATACCAATCCCAATGACTGGACGACACACAGAATCAGGAGCAGAACTGAACTTTTAATCACTCAACCTTCTTTTAAAGCTTTCTCCCATGCAAGGGAGGGATTTACAGTAATTATACAATACACCAATCATACATGAGTTGCCACCCACACATCCCCTCCCGTTAGTATGACTCATAATCCCATTATGAAGGACACAGTTCCCTTGGTTTTCTGGAAGTACCCCTACACATAGGGGTACCCCTTTAAATATTACATCCCCTGGTAGCCCTGATCTGGGTAAGTAACATATTGAAAAATCACCCAGATCGGACCAGGGGTTCGGGAAATTTCTGGAGGTAATAAAAAACCGACCGCGCTGGAGTTAACAGCCGAAAGGGGTTCCATACATTTTGGCCCTGCGGTCGGTCACAGAAAAAGGGAATAAAATACACGAATGGCTTGGATTATGGAGACTGGGGAGGATTGTTCGTGGGGTTCTTTCTACCGAACGGGGAGCCGTTCAGTAGTTCCTACATGAATTGACGGCAGTGTGGAGGTCTCAGCGGTGTTTGCCTAACCGATTTGGGTTTCAGACACTCAACGGCAAAACACCGCTGTTCGGGAGTTTAAGATGGCCGCCGTCACATGTTCGTCTCCCGAATGGCAGCCACCCAGAGGACAAAGCACACACTGCACTGATTGCCAATTACCCATTTGCAACATTGTTGCGAACGGTAATTGGAGGCACACTTATTCCTGGGGTGGTCTGATTCGGTTCGGTAGTTTCACTCGCATAATAACTGGAGTGATTTTACCGAACAATCAGACGAATGCTGCATACACTTTACATACATATGGCAAAATTTTACCGAACACATACGAATACACATAATTCTGAGGACAGCCCAATGCCATCCACTACACTCACCCAGTCTCCACTCCTTCAAAAAATCATTAAAAACCCACTTCATAAAAGCGTATCAATTAAACTGTTAATAGCTCCCAACTGATTCCTCTCTTGCAACTGTGGTTAGTCTAATACTATCCTTACCTTTTGTGTCACTTTACCCCACTCCCTCTAGCATGTACGCTCATTGAGCAGGGCCCTCAACCTCTCTGTTCCTGTGTGTCCAACTTGTCTGGTTACAACTACATGTTTGTTCGTCCACCCACTGTAAAGCACTGCAGAATTTGTTGGCACTATATAAATAATATCATAATAATCAAGAGCACCCCTGTGCTGAATGGTGTCAGGGACGATACATATTCTGCTTTAGCTGCTATGCTCTGAGCATGGTCTTCTGTAAGAAGGGCCAGCCAGGAAGTCAAGCAACCTGATGTGCATTCACACCAGGTCCCAGATTTCTGTCAGACTACTGAGTTTATGAGCTGACCCATTTGTCGCCAACTCACTACTTCAGTACCAGATTCCCACTGGGCAAAGTTGGGATGTATATGGATAATATATTTGTAGTTCTCACTGTACAGGATTGTTTAAATGGCTGGCCTTTAGGCATACATTTTCACTGTCCAAACTTGCTCCAGGAAACTGATGATAGACATTTCTTTTCGGTATGGGATGGTCTGATTGTTCTGCTCCCTCTCCCTGCCCATAACCAAGCACTCTCTTCCCACCCAGCCCAATACCTGATCTGGCATAATCTTTTTAGATATTAGGAGAATGAATGTGGTTCATCAAGTAAAGCAAAACAAAGAAGGATTACTGAGTGAGATAGAAAGTCATAAGCTGGAACACAGATTGTGAATCAGATAGAGGGGCATTTGTTGGTAAAGAGAGTGAGTTTGAAGACTCATGGGTTTATTTACCAATTATTCAGTAAATCCAAAATTGCAGTGAATGGAAGACTGAACTTAAAAATGCAGGCAAATAGTTCAGTCTCTGTTTTAAAAAAAAAACTCAGTTGCAGTCTTTGCTTTAAAAAACACTTGTATTTTTTTTTTAAAAGATTTTAAAAAATGTAAACAGCTTAGATTAGCTATTTTGTAAAATATAACTTTTAACCCCTTAAGCACCAAACTTCTGGAATAAAAGGGAATCATGACATGTCACACATGTCATGTGTCCTTAAGGGGTTAAAGCAAAACATTAAGGGAGCTAGAGTGAATGAAAGGAAGGAAAAGAAAAGAAGAGAAAAGGAGTGGTGTTTATTTGACCTTTCTCATGATGAGAAATGCATGTACTATATGGGGCAATATTGAATGCAATTGTTCTCAACAAAACATCTAACATAGCAGTAATACGCACAAAACGAGAAACACCCAAAAAAGAAAGTCTTTAACTCCCCACCCTCATATTCGTATGTGTAAGTTTGCTGACCTACATGTTTGAATGCTCACATGCCTTTTGAGTGCAAGTCAGATTGTTGTAAATGCATGTACGTAATTGCGTATTTTGTTGTTTTATATTAATGTAGGTATGTAAATTATTATTAGTATTAGTATTTATATAGCGCAAGTTTATTCCACAGCACTTTACAATAAGAAGGGAATTTACCAAATGAGACAATAACAAATTTTAACAGGAATATTAGGGAGTTGAGGACCCTGCTCAAAAGAGCATACAGTCTAGATCAGTGGTTTTCAAACCAGTCCTCGTGGCCCACCAACAGTCTAGGATTTATGTATTCCCCTGTTTTATTCCAATGGAGATTCTCACAAAACCTGGACTGTTGGTGGGTCTTGAGGACTGGTTTGAGAACCACTGGTCTAGATGAACTTGTAGATGTGAAAACAAGGTAGTTATTTTTGTGATGTAGTGTGACGGTGTATTTGCCTGCAGTGTCAATGTTTGTGCATGAAGTTTATCCAGACTGTGAAAACTGGGTTGTGTTTTCAAGTTTGTGGTACTGTACAAATGCATTTTTTTTTTCGTTTTCATTTCCTTACCTCCTTGCCAGTGATTCTCTAAAGTTCACAGTTTTGTACTTCTCTCCATCCCTAACTCAGTTTGCATGAGATCTGAGTTTTTTTGTCTACTAATGATGGATTTATTAGACTTTATAAGTATTGACAATAAAAGGTATGTTTTTTAATTATTCCATTTCCCTTTCTTTACTTACTAAGAAACATTTTTTGATCTTTTCCACTTAATTGTAAAATAATACTCCTCTTCTTTGTGTTTCTTAGAAACCAGTGAATTAGCTTAATTTCACTTTTCTTAAAGTCTTAATGCATAAGGCAAAGGGAATGTTTAATTAGCTAATCCAAGCTTATACAAACACATGGCAAGGCTATGACTCAGATCGATAAAGAGAGATTATTATTTTCGTCATGAAAAAAAATAAATATTTTTAAAGTGTAATTTTTATTACAAAATTCTACACAGTACAGTGGAACCTCGGAACTCAAACTTAAACCGTTCTAGAAGGCTGTTTGATATTTGATTTGTTAGAAAACCGAATAAAAATTTCCCATAAAAATGAATGTAAATTAGATTAATCAGATCCAGATGTGCAATATATTAACACAATTATTACAGTTTAATAATACCTTACATGCATAAAATCATACAGAAAAACAATAAACACAATATAAATAAATAAAATTTTTAGTTCACTTTACCTTTCAGCTCTGTTTGCTGACAGAACGAAGCTCTGTTTGCTGACAGAATGGAGCTTTGTTCGCTTTGTCTAGTGGTAGGAGGCCGATGCGTCATACCAATAAGGTTCCAACGAGATACGAGCAAGGTCAATGCCGTGTGATTTGTTCGGGTACCGAGTTTTGTTCAGGTACCGAGACATTTTTTTCTCAAATTTTATGTTTGACTACCAAATTGTTTGGGTAAGGAAGCATTCCAATTCCGAGGTTCCACTGCACAAGAATTTGCTATAATTCTGGGGGTTCTGTGTCACTAAGGCCCCCAGTGTTTAATAATAAATCTGTAACTTCATAGTAATTCAGATAATAATATGACATAATATGAAGAGCTTTTTCTGTGTATGTTATCTGACATTACAATGTATGTTATCTAATGTCAATAACTAAAGCTAAACGAGTTTACTTTTTATATTACAAACCATTCTACAGCACTTACTTGCTTTATAGTGCTTTGCTAATGCAGTGTGTGACAGACGCTCCTTACCCTGGACGGGGTAAAAATTACTTAGTATTAGTAAATTTTGCCCCTACTCGCATGTCTCCCCCCCAGCCCCCACCCCTGAGCGGCGGGTGGGGGCCCTAAAGTAAACTAATGGGGGGAACCAATTGTCCTCCTCCTGGCCCCCACCCATTAGCGGCGGGTGGGGGCCCTAAATATCAATAAGGGGGACAACAATTTTATCACTACTTAATATTATTATTATTTTTTTTTAATTCTTTTTTTCCCAGGTATGTTGTTTCCAAGTGTAGTAAATCTCCAAATGAATATCCATGCCTCACTACCTGCGTAAAAAAGTAGCAGGTACTAGTTGAACATGACGTTTTGTTCAGCTTTTTGTTTAAAAATGAAAATTGTCTACAAATGCTATAGACAAATAATGATATGTGTTTTTTTTTTTTTTTAAATATGAAAGGACTGCTCTACTGGGACTTGATTATAGGGGTTATGATGGCTTTTGATGACACTTAGGTGTGTTTTGTGGAATATCCAAGGGATTAATTCACCCCAAAAATGGGGGGCAATGTACAAATTCTTAAAATACAGTTATCTGGATATAGCTTGTATCCAGGAAACTCATTGGATATCCTCCCCTACTAAATTATGGCATTTCAATAACTTCCCTACAGTCTACTACGCCAATCTTGAAGGAAAACGTAAAACAAGGGGAGTAGCCATTGTTTTGACTAAAAACCTCAAATTCTAATTTATGCATTCTGAAAGTAATCCTAATGGTCGATTTCCTCTTCTAATAGCTAGAATAGATGATAAGATTTTTACTCTGGTGAATATATATGCCCCAAACGGTTTCTTAATGAGTTTCCTGGATGATTGCATCTCCAGAATTGATAAGGTTAAGTGTGGAAACGTAATCGTGGGAAATGGATTTTAGTTGTGTTTAAAGTTAGACAAAGAGAAAATAACAAAAATGAATGGGAGCCAAAAATTAAAACATCCGCCAATAAATTCAATGACTTTTTGTTGAAAAATTCAATTTATGATTGTTGGAGAACTCTCAATCCAGCTTTGAGAGATTATACATATTTCTCTCACGTTCATTAGACCTACAAGATTTTATTTTAGTTAGGCCTGATTTTCTGGATCAGATCATGGACTCTAGGACTGGCTCAATTATTTAATCGGACCATGCTCCAGTATTTTTAACACTTAAAATTCCAACCTGGATGGAAACTGAATGAAAGTCTCTTACGAATAGATGAGGTAACCTCTGACTTAGATAGGGAATTAGACTTCTTTATTCAAAATAATGATAGCGGGATGGTTTCTACATCTATTGTTTGGTGTACTCTAGTTTCGCTAGAGGGGTTCTAATAAAAGCAGGCTTGTGACAAAGGTGTCAGGATTATTAGTTGATCCAGCACGCAGAATATTATCACACCTAGGATTAAGGATAACGTTTAACTGGACCTTAGAATGGCTGGACTTAACATATCCAAGAACAGTCAGAATACTTGTCGAAGTCAGGGAATATAGAATGAGACACAACGATGAGAGAAAGCCAAAAGTCAAGGATACCAGAAATCAGGGAAGTCAAAACGAAGCCAAAGTCAAATACCGGATATAATACGATCAGGAAAACTCTCTCAGATAACCAGCAAAGGGAAACCACGACAGGGCAATGAGTAAAAGGAGAAATTAGTTTAAATAACCCTCCTGCAGATCTGATTGTCCGTAACCGGCCTTTGACCCCAAAACATGCGTGCGTGTCTTTTGCGTGACGTCACACGCACGTCGATGCTGTCATCACAGTGGGCGGACGTGGGGCTACAATATGGCGTGGATCCGCAGCGGCCGGCACACATAAAAGGGTTACCAATCCATATTCAACATGTTTTTCTGGACAAACATATTTTTTTTTATTTGATGAAGGGCAGTGCATGAAGAGTGCTTCATGATTGATTAGTTTCCTACTTGTAATCTATCACATCTACATGCTAGAGGAAAGCAGTTTTCACGTGCTGCCCATTACTACATGTCCTGGAAAACTTCTGGCAACCCTAATTCATAATGTTATTTGTTTCAACATGTGTTAACTGAATAACCACAACTTCTGCAATAAAGCAGGCGCAATGGAACCACAGAATCACACCTTATTCATTTTTTAAACGTTTTGAAATATTATTTTCAGTAAAGGGAGACAGCACTCAGACTTACGCCTCAACTATTATTTTCTGTCTTCCTGTGTTCTTGTTTTTCATTTTTCTAATCAGATTCCTTTAGTTTTATAGAATAAGTGGGAAAGGCGATCATTAGGCCTGCTGAATGGTCAGCTACCCGCCATAGGACATTTCGTATGAATACTGACTTCTACAAGTTGAATAAATGCAAATGATACTTTATCACACATTAAAGAAAGGCTTCTGCAAATTTGCCTAACATACCCAGACAGTGGGGAGATAATGAGAGGTATCAGGAGCAGCTTGCATAGAGAAAGGCATAGGTCCAAGAGTAAAAGGGTATCCTTGCACGAAAAACCAATATATGAATCAGCCATTGGCACAGATGACCAGTTTTGGTAAATTTCAAAATACTGGGTTAGAAACATCCAAACCAATGGAGAGATTATGAGAAGATCTGTAATTCAACAAGTGACTTGTAAAATCCAGTCTGCATTCACCCTCAAAATAAATGGGTTGCATCGTTACCACAGAGAGAACGCAAGTAATAGCATCTATCAGTTCTGTTAGGATCCCCAGTGACTACCAGCAGAGATGCAGAAATGAGCTGTACAGTCTGTCAGAGCAACTCAACTCGCCGTGTTTGAAGGAGGAGGAATGCTGCCAATGACTCCAAGAACACCATCCACACCGTCAAACATGGAGGTGGAAACATTATGCTTTGGGGGTGTTTTTCTTCTAAGGGAACAGGACAACTGCACCACATCAAAGGGACGATGGACCGACAAATCTTGGGTGAGAACCTCCTTCCCTCAATCAGGGAATTGAAAATGGGTCGTGGATGGATATTCCAGCATGACAATGATACAAAACTACTGTTACAACAGATATGAGTTGCACTGGTGTGACACTGTGCCCTGGCAGGCCCTGAAACGCACACGTGTGAAGGAAACTGACAGCTATTATTTCACAGTCAAATTTCTAGTTTTTTTTTTAATGTACACTACTGTTACACCAGATATGAGTTGCACTGGTGTGACACTGTGCCCTGGCAGGCCCTGAAACGCACACGTGTGAAGGAAACTGACTGCTATTATTTCACAGTCAAATTTCTAGTTTTTTTTTAAATGTCCACTACTGTTACACCAGATATGATTTGCACTGGTGGGACACTGTGCCCTGGCAGGCCCTGAAACGCACACGTGTGAAGGAAACTGACTGCTATTATATTACAGCCAAAAAAGTTTTTTTAAATGCAAGCTATTGTGACACCAGATATGAGTGGTGGCACTGGGCAAGTGGGCACAGTATACGCTGTGAGCCTGACACACACGCTGGCAGGCAGGCAACTGCAATTAGATTACACAGGAAAAAAAAAAAGCAGACTGATGTTCTAGCCCTAAAAAGGGCTTTTTGGGGTGCTGTCCTGACAGCAGAGATCAGATGAGTCCTTCAGGACTGTAGTGGACACTGAATACACTAGCCTAGCTATCAATTTCCCTATTAAATCAGCAGCAGCTACACTGTCCCTCCTCTCACTAAGAATGCAGCTTCCGAATGAATCTAAAATGGATGCTGTCCAGGAGGTGGGAGGGTCTGCTGCTGATTGGCTGGAATGTGTCTGCTGACTGTGAGGTACAGGGTCAACGTTTACTCAATGAAGACGAATAGGGGGCGGACCGAACATCGCATATGTTCGCCCACCGTGGCGAACGCGAACAAGCTATGTTCGCCAGGAACTATTCGCCAGTGAACTATTCGGGACATCTCTATTGAGCACCCATAAAAGTGTTACCAATCCACATTGAACATGTATTTCTGGACATTTTTTTTTTATGATGAAGGGCAGTGCATGACGAGTGCAGCCCTGTAGTATGCATTATTTATATCTTGCAGAGTTCATGATTGATGAATCAGTTTCCTACTTGCAATCTATCACATCTACATGCTAGAGGAAAGCAGTTTTCACGTGCTGCCCATTACTACATGTCCTGGAAAACTTCTGGCAACCCTAATTCATAATGTTATTTGTTTCAACATGTATTAACTGAATAACCACAACTTCTGCAATAAAACAGGCGCAATGGAACCACAGAATCACACCTTATTCATCTTTTAAACGTTTTGAAACATTATTTTCAGTAAAGGGAGACAGCACTCAGACTTACGCCTCAACTATTATTTTCTGTCTTCCTGCCTCCTTGTTTTTAATTTGTCTAATCAGATTCCTTTAGTTTTATAGAATAAGTGGGAAAGGCGATCATTAGGTCTGCTGTATGGTCAGCTACCCGCCATAGGACATTTCGTATGAATACTGACTTCTACAAGTTGAAAAAATGCAAATAATACTTTATCACACATTAAAGAAAGGCTTCTGCAAATTTGCCTACAAATTATCATCATATTAACCCATTCTTAGCTGTCTCCCACAGCACAAACAGTGGGGAGATAATGAGAGGTTCCAGGGGCAGCTTGAATAGAGAAAGGCATAGGTCCAAGAGTAAAAGGGGATCCTTGTACCAAAAACCAACCAGCCCATGGCACAGATGACCAGCTTTGATACATTTCAAAATACTGGGTTAGAAACATCCAAACCAATGGAGAGATTATGAGAAGATCTGTAATTCAACAAGTGACTTGTAAAATCCAGTCTGCATTCACCCTCAAAATAAATGGGTTGCATTGTTACCACAGAGAGAACGCAAGTAACAGCATCTATCAGTTCTGTTAGGATCCCCAGTGACTACCAGCAGAGATGCAGAAATGAGCTGTACAGTCTGTCAGAGCAGAGGGTGAATTCAGTGACTACAAGAGGTGACACTTACTTTTGAAGGTGAAGATTCTCAGTGTAAAGATGATGTGTGTGCACACAGCTAGTCAGGGTGCTATTATAGAGATTCTCTTAGGTATGACAGGGAGGGGACATATTTTATGGTTTGTGAAGTATGACATGTGTGGCCTCCTGCAAACATCCCTAACCCCAATCACAGCCCTCCCCCATTCCTGTGTGACATACATTAACAATGTTTTTTTTCATCAAAGTAATGCAGCTCTTCCATTTTTTTTTTTTTATACATTTTATTTGTTAATCGTATAAGCATTACAAGTAGGGAGAAAACATAGATGCTTTACAAGTTTCAAGAAAGGTAAAAAATTTTGACATAGTTTCTTTTAAACATTTTTGATGACTTTACAACATTTTACACAGTAACTATAAACATGTCAGGGTGGCGGTCCGGTGCCCGGGACCCAGACACTGTCCGGGCGGCGGTGCAGGACCGGGACCCAGTATACCTGATGGTCAGAGTAGGAGTCACAGTGTGGAGGTGGATTAGCAGGGTCTGGTGCAGGGTAACCGCACGCCCCCTGGTGTTGAGCACCAGCGTTTGTGCAGCCACATACCAAGACCCTGAATCAGCTTCAGCGGATACCAGGAACTAGGAGCTTGGAAATTAAGCAGACATCCCAGGAGCTGAATAGGGAGGCTCTGCAGCAAGATTGTATCCAGTACTTGAAACAAGGCTAGACTAGAGATAAGCAGCAAACATGAAAACAAGACAGAACTAGTAGAACCCAGAACCAGAGAAGGATAGTAAGCTAAACCCAGAACATATACACAAGACATGAGGAAAACATGAACATAACATGGGCATGACTGTATACCCAGTCCATGTACAGTCCTGTCCAAACTAAAACAAGACAAAATAACATGGGCAAAACAAGAGGAGAAATAACTAAGTACTACATATGGAAATCATGGGGGTTTAGTCACCCTATATGATCATACATTGCATAAGCCTGCCAACAACACCAATGTACCCCATATCTGGCAGGTCCTACACTGCCTAATGATGCTAAAACAACCAAAAGACATATATAGCACTTACCTGCAAGAAAGGGCAGAAGCCTTGAGGAGCTGCCTGCAGGAACACTGAAACAGAGTGAATGATGGAAAACAAACGGGTGTGGCAACATAAAACAAACATTTAAATTAAACCTGGAGACTGGGAATCCCAGGGATGGATTACAGGAATGAACCCAGAAATCCCAGCATAAAGAAAACCAGACATAGAATAGAAAACCAAAAACCAAGAAAAACTAAAGAAGAATTGTAACAAGAGTACTGGATACTAGAAGCCAAGGCCAGACATCTCCACAGAACAGATCAGGACGTGACAAAACAGAGGTGCTTGATACATAATTTAACTTTAAACATATCCGCTTGAGGGTAGATAAATATTCTCGAGATTGTTCTCAATGAGAGGAATGTGTAAGACGTGTAACATCTTTTGAGGTAAAATGTCATGGCTATTGAGGAGTGTAGGTTTCTGACATAAAAGAGATCCAGTGTTTCTATGTGTGCGCGTGTATTTGTTTGTGTTTTTCAGTTTGGAGAACGTTTGGAGAACGTAATTTCCTCCATTTGTCGTAGTGCTTCTACTCTGTTAACCCATTCTCTAATCGGGGGTGTTTTAGGTTGTTTCCAGTAAAGGGGGTTGGTCTGGGTATACTTGTACCGCGTGGCCTCTGTATAAGAGTGGTAGGGATGTGTCCCTCAGTGCTCTCAGTATGTTCTCTTTCACGGCAAAATAGTGAATTCTGCATATAACGTCTCTGGGCCTCTCTGAGGAGGGGCCTCTTGACCTTAATGATCTATGGGCTCTGTCAATGATCATGGGGCTTGTAGGAGCCTCACCCAGGATTAGATTGAAAAGGTGGCCTGCAAATCTTCCCCCTGGGATTCCGGTAGGCCCCTGTCAGGATCGGGACAGGGATCCAACACGCAGAGTACAAACGGGTGGTAGGTACGTATAACGGACCTTAGAATGGCCGGACTTAACGTAAGGAGTAAGTAGAGAATGGTCTAGGAACAAGCCGAGGTCGAGGGAACGAGAGGACAGGTAAGCGAGAGACAAGCCGAGCCAAAGGGTAACAGAGATAAACAGGGTAGTACAAACAAGCCGGGTCAGAACCAAAAAGACAACTAGAATACAAGAGCACTGAGTGACTAGACAGGCTAGAACCACGACAGGGCAATGAGCAGATGCCGAAAGCCTTACTTTATACCTTGATTCTAGAGGGTAATCACGCCCCCGACGAGTCCTGATTAGTGCTCGGGACTTGACTGACAGGTCGACCCGGGTTGGCGTCATGACGTCGACTACTGAGCGTCGCGTCATATAAGGAAGTGGATCCCTCGCGGTCGGCTTGTAAATGGCCGAGAGAACCGCGAGGAACGGAAGAAACAACCCCTCTGGGAGGATAAACGTCTAAGTCTCTCACCTCCTCTGAGGTAGAGACTACAGGTACCCTGACAGTAACCCCCCTCTCAGAAACGCCCACCGGGCGGAAGGAACCGGGACGAGATGGAAAACGGGAGTGAAAAGCCCTGCGGAGGCGAGGAGCATGTACATTCTCCTGAGGTACCCAAGTCCTCTCCTCAGGACCATATCCCTTCCAGTCAATAAGATATTGTAACTTCCCCCGGGAGATTCGAGAATCGATGATGGAGTTGATTTCATACTCCTCCTGACCCTCAACCTGAACAGAGCGAGGAGAGGATATAGTGGAGGAAAATCTGTTACAGACTAGCGGTTTCAGTAAAGAAACATGAAAGGAGTTAGGAATGCGTAAGGCAGCTGGAAGAGCTAGGCGATACGCAACTGGGTTAATTCGAGTCAGAACCCTGTAAGGGCCAATGTAACGAGGAGCGAATTTCAAAGAAGGAACCTTCAAACGAATGTTTCTAGTACTCAACCATACCCTATCACCTGGAACAAAAACCGGAGCCGCCCTTCTGTGCTTATCAGCGTGTTTCTTGAACAACATGGAATTATGTAGGAGAATTTGTCGAGTCTGATCCCACAACTTCCTCAAATTGGCAACATGAACATCAACCGACGGTACCCCTTGGGAAGGAGAAACCGAGGGAAGAATGGAAGGATGAAAGCCATAATTCATGAAGAAGGGACTGGAACGAGTAGAATCACAAATGAGATTATTGTGTGCAAACTCCGCCCAAGGAATCAAACCGACCCAATCGTCCCGGTGTTCAGAAACAAAACAACGCAAATATTGTTCAATCTTTTGATTGGTACGTTCAGCAGCTCCGTTAGACTGAGGGTGATAGGCAGAAGAAAAATTCAATTTGATGCCTAGTTGAGAACAGAAGGATCTCCAAAAACGTGAAACAAATTGGGAACCTCTATCGGAAACAATTTCGGAAGGTATCCCATGTAACCGAAAAATCTCTCTTGCGAATATCTCCGCCAATTCAGGAGAAGTCGGGAGTTTAGTTAAGGGCATGAAATGAACCATCTTAGTAAACCTATCAACCACCGTGAGGATCACAGTCTGTTTTTTAGAAACAGGCAAATCTACAATGAAGTCCATAGCCAAACAGGACCATGGTCTCTCTGGAATGTTCAAGGGATGTAACAACCCACATGGAAGCGTATGAGGTTGCTTAGTCTTCATACAGACCTCACATGCTCCGATGAAATCCCTAATATCCTTCCGTAAAGAAGGCCACCAGAAATCTTTAGAGATCAAGGAACATGTCTTGCGAATACCCGGATGCCCAGCCGCCTTACTGTTGTGAAAACACTGTAAGAGTTCCAGTTGGAGTTCAGGAGGAACGAAATGCCTTGCCCCAGGAGTCTGTCTAGGCGCCAGATGCTTCAACTTCATGATCTGACCAAGCAACGGAGAGTGAATCTTAAGACTCGTGTTGGCGATAATATTGCACCTGGGTACTATAGAAGACAAAACCGGCTCAGATATCGCAGAAGTTTCATATTGTCGAGACAAAGCATCGGCTTTAGAATTCTTAGAACCAGGTCTATAAGTGAGCACGTAATTGAAATGCGTGAGGAATAAAGACCAACGAGCTTGCCTGGAGGACAAGCGCTTGGCCTCCCCAATATAGGACAGGTTCTTGTGGTCTGTCAAAATAGTAACAGGATGTAAGGTGCCCTCCAATAAATGTCTCCACTCCTTTAAAGCCATGATAACTGCTAGTAGTTCCCTGTCACCAATGTCATATCTGCTCTCAGGGCCTGATAGTTTCTTGGGAAAAAAAACACATGGATGTAAGGGCTTATCCACACCTAACCTTTGGGACAGGATAGCACCTATACCTGTCTCTGAGGCGTCTACCTCGAGTAGGAAAGGCAGAGTCGTATCAGGGTGAACTAAAATTGGTGCAGAAGCAAACAGTTCCTTGAGTGTTTTGAAGGCAAGAAGGGCTTCAGTAGACCAGTTCTTAGTGTCAGCCCCCTGTCTGGTCATATTGGTAATAGGAGCTATAATTGAAGAGTAACCCTTAATGAAGCGCCTATAATAGTTGGAGAATCCAATAAACCTCTGAATGGCCTTGAGGCCCCTGGGTAAAGGCCAATCCAAAATGGACTGGAGCTTATCCGGGTCCATCTTAAACCCTTCCCCAGAAATCACATAACCAAGAAAGTTTATCTGGGATTGGTCAAAGCTGCATTTCTCCAATTTGCAGTACAGGCCATGTTGAAGAAGCTTGCGCAATACCCTTCTGACTCGTCTGTGGTGAGTCTCAATCTCTCTAGAGTGTATAAGTATATCATCCAGATATACAATAACGCAGTCATGTTGAAATTCCCTAAGAACTTCATTGATCAGGTCCTGAAATACTGCCGGTGCATTACAGAGGCCAAAAGGCATTACTGTGTATTCATAGTGCCCATAACGGGTATTGAACGCCGTCATCCACTCGTGTCCCTGCTGAATTCTCACCAAGTTATACGCCCCTCTGAGATCTAACATGGTGAAAATCTTGGAGCCTTTTAGACGATCAAAGAGCTCGGTAATCAAAGGAATTGGGTAGGCATTTCTAATGGTTATTTTGTTCAAACCTCGATAATCAATGCAAGGTCTTAGTGTACCATCCTTCTTTTTAACAAAAAAAAACCCAGCCCCGGCAGGAGACGAGGATCTCCTAATGAATCCTTTTTCAAGGTTCTCACGAATATACTCCTCTAAGACTAAGTTCTCTTTAGTGGACAAAGGATATACATTACCCCTGGGGGGCATAGTACCAGGTAGTAGATTAATCTTACAATCAAAAGACCTGTGTGGAGGTAAAGTATCAGCATTCTTTTTGTCAAATACTGCCTTTAAATCCAGGTACAGGGGCGGTATTTGTACCTCTGTAGAGTAGGTAGAATTAATCGGTGTGTTAACTGCGCAAAGCGGTGACACTGTCCGTAAGCACCTGTCCTGACAACCCTGACCCCATGAGATTATCTCCCCTAATTCCCAATCAATAATAGGGTTATGTTTTTTTAACCAAGGGTACCCCAGGACTATGGGAACAGAAGGAGAAGAAATAAGCAATAAAGATATGTCTTCCTCGTGTAAGATACCAACAGTTAATTTAACGGGTATGGTTTCACGGAAAATAACAGGCTCAACTAAAGGTCTACCATCTATGGCCTCAACGGCCAAGGGTGTCTCCCTTAACTGGGATGGGATAGCGTGTTTGGTAACAAAAACTTGGTCGATAAAGCTCTCAGCAGCTCCGGAATCTATCAATGCCATAGTTTCTAGTACTCCCTTCTCCCAAGTTAAAGAAATGGGTAGCAGAAGCCTGTGATCTTTATAATTAAGATTAGAGGACAAAATAGAAACACCCAAGGCCTGTCCTCTAGAGAAACTTAGGTGCGAGCGTTTCCCGAGCGATTAGGACAATTTAGGCGTAAATGACCTCTGACTCCACAGTACATACACAACCCCTCCCTTCTCCTGTACTGTCTCTCCTCTTCTGAGAGGCGAGTATTGCCTATCTGCATAGGTTCTGGAAAAAGTGAGGTTGTGGATTCAGAACTTTGAAATGAAGGAGCTAGTTTAAAGGAAGGTCTACGGTTTCTCTCTCGAGTGTTCTGCCTCTCTCTTAAACGTTCGTCAATGCGAGAAATAAAATAAATTAAATCCTCCAAATTTTAAGGAAGCTCTCTAGTAGCAACCTTGTCAAGGATTATGTCTGATAACCCGTTTAAAAATACATCTATATAAGCCTGTTCATTCCACTTAACCTCTGCCGCCAAGGACCTGAACTCTAGTGCATAATCCACAAGTGTTCGGTTTTCTTGTCTAAGGCGCAACAGTAATCTAGCTGCATTGACCTTTCTACCTGGAGGGTCAAAAGTTCTTCTGAAAGCAGCTACAAAGGCATTATAATTATATACTAACGGATTATCATTTTCCCACAATGGATTGGCCCATCTCAAAGCTTTCTCAACAAGTAATGTGATAATAAATCCAACCTTCGCCCTATCTGTAGGATAGGAGCGGGGTTGTAATTCGAAATGGATACCTATTTGGTTTAAGAAACCACGACACTTCTCTGGAGAACCACCATAACGTACAGGTGGAGTGATACGGGAAGAAGCACCTACAGTGGCTACCTCTAGACCTGAACTCACAGGAGAGATAGAAGTATTACGCATCTCCTCTGGTTGATTACCAGAACGAGATAGTAACGCCTGTAGTGCTAGAGCCATCTGGTCCATTCTGTGATCCATGGCGTCGAACCTAGAGTCAGAAGGCCCAACCTGAGTGTTTGTACCTGCAGGATCCATTGGCCCTGTCGTAATGTCAGGATCGGGACAGGGATCCAACACGCAGAGTACAAACGGGTGGTAGGTACGTATACCGGACCTTAGAATGGCCGGACTTAACGTAAGGAGTAAGTAGAGAATGGTCTAGGAACAAGCCGAGGTCGAGGGAACGAGAGGACAGGTAAGCGAGAGACAAGCCGAGCCAAAGGGTAACAGAACCAAAGAGACAACTAGAATACAAGAGCACTGAGTGACTAGACAGGCTAGAACCACGACAGGGCAATGAGCAGATGCCGAAAGCCTTACTTTATACCTTGATTCTAGAGGGTAATCACGCCCCCGACGAGTCCTGATTAGTGCTCGGGACTTGACTGACAGGTCGACCCGGGTTGGCGTCATGACGTCGACTACTGAGCGTCGCGTCATATAAGGAAGTGGATCCCTCGCGGTCGGCTTGTAAATGGCCGAGAGAACCGCGAGGAACGGAAGAAACAACCCCTCTGGGAGGATAAACGTCTAAGTCTCTCACCTCCTCTGAGGTAGAGACTACAGGTACCCTGACAGCCCCTCACTCTTAAGTTATTTCTCCTTCCCCTATTATCAATGTCGTCTAGTTGACGTTGTATACCTGTCATATATTGTGATTGGGAATTCACTATGGACGTCAGATGGATTAATTGGGATTGTTGAACGTCCCTTTCCTCCTCTAGGTCTGTAACCCTATGACTTACTTGTTGCAGGTCAGTATTTAGGGTCTCCATTTTCGTTTGCAGGGAGTCCTCCAGTTTGCTCATCATTCTTTCCAGGTCCATTTTGGAGGGCACGTTTCTTATTAGTTCTCTCACCTCCATATCCTGATGTGGCTCCTGAGAGATGCTTGTGTTTTCCGATAGAGCTGGACTAGGCGGCTGGGAGTCAGAGTGATTATCCGCAGGTGACATTTTGTTTCCCGTGGATTCCACCTCGTGGTCTATCGATTCTTTAAAATATCATGTAAGTGATCCCGATTTTGTCATAGGTGCTTTCCCTGGGGTTGCTTGAGAGTTGGTTTGTTTTTTTGGGGTTCCCCATCTTTGTTAAAAGCCTCCGATTAGTGTGGATTGTGACTCAGGCTGTGAGGAGCTGATCTAGTGCATTGCCATTCAGCTCCGCGGTCAGGCCTCGCCCCCCCCCTCTCCTTTTCTATGCACCTCACCTTAATTCCAAAAGGAAATGGAAGAAGGATGAAAGAGACATGTCTCTGTCTCTCTGTAATTGTCTCTGACTCTCTGTCTGCTTTTCTGTCTCTCTCTAGACTGGGATTATGGAACCTTCGGCAGATGTAGTCCACAACATCTGGAGTGTGAAAAGTTCCCTACCCTGCTCTAAATCCAGATATCTTCTTTTCACTGTTTTCTATCTACCCAGCCTTCTCCTCTTCTCATCTCGATATTTGTTTCTTCTCTTGTCTCTTTCATGCCTTATCCCTCTCCCATGATTTATTCCTCCCAATAAACTATTTATTTTTACATTTACTCTTCACTTGCAGTGTTTTCCACTAAAGGAAATTTTAAACAAATTTCAAATTTAAGGTCAAAATAGCAGAATTGCAAAAATTCTCCCAATCAGATATGCTTTCAGTGCAGCTACTTTGACTAGCAATTTGGACTTCATTTGGAATTCCCTGCAATACTCACGTTAGTATATAACCCTACTGGTGTTCTCCCTCCTTCTCTCTCTCTCTGCATCCCTGTCTTTTACATCTTTAACATTTTTGCCTCCCTTTCCTCCGATCCTTTTCTTCTAATTGCCCAGCTTCTCCCATTCTTTCCAGTTTTATCCTTCCTTATTTGTTTCATCTGTATCACTCTCTTCCTACATTTTTCTTTTCTTTCTCTCTTTCTCTCTCTCTCTCGCTCTCTTTCATTCTTTCCTTCTCTGCGTTTACAAAGCACATTGTATTTGGAAGAGGTATGTAATGGTTTAAGTTTCTTTGATATATATATATACAAAAAGTGTATGTGGGCATCTGGCATGTTTGCCTTTATGGTAAGCAGTGATGTTGTCAGATGGCCAATGAGCTACATCTTGATCTGCTCAAAGAGATCTTTTTCTTTCTCGCTGTAATTTCCCAGTTTCTCAATATGTTTCTCTCTTTCTTTGTCTCTTTTCTTAATCTCTTTTTCTTTTTTACTGTGGATCAAATTAGCATTATTGGCTGGACAAAGTTAATTTCTGTGTTGTCAAAGCACATTGTTTTTGTGAGGGTTTAAGGGATGTTTACAGTCTCTGAAATGATTTATATGAAAACCAATTAAGAAGCCATGTAGCATGTCTCAGTTTATGGCATGCAGTGATGTACTCGGATACACACTGTATTGTGTCTTCATCTTTTTCTCGAGGGATTTTTCATTTCACTTCATGGTAGCATGCTAGCATTGGAGCAGCTATTTTTGTAACGGTTCATTTCTATCACTCAAGTAGTAAATAGCGTGTTTTATCCTCAACGGCCATGATA